>NC_141693.1:286321001-286391001 GCF_964263255.1 Lissotriton vulgaris
CCCCTTTAGGAGAATAAACGTAGGAGCTGGTCCCATTCCAAAGAAGATTATCCTGAATTAAATCTACAAGTAGAAACTCTGGACTTTGACGTTCTGTTCCACAGAAGACTGAAGAAATCTCCCTTGTGGCCAAGGAGTGACCACCCTGCACAAGCAGGCACCATCAAGCGTTCCAGCGGTTCACTTTGTCATCTTCCCTGGTGGATCCAGACTTCAGAGCCCGAAGAGACCCGAACTTCCAGACCTCTCCGACCTCAACTCACATCTGCAGCACAGCTGAGATCCGTGGGTGCGACGAGACACGTGGGACCGGTCATCTTGAAGAAACTGCACTTCGTTTCCAGCACGACTTCAGAGGCATCCCCGACGAAGTGCTTTGGGGATTGAGAAGCCCCAGCCCCGAGCAGCTCCTCCACAGAAGATCAGCCCTCCAGCATCCACGAGATCTGCGTGGGGCCCTTTTGCTTGATTGCTGCTCGACGTGTTGTCTGGTCAATTGCCGGCTGGCTAGTGGCCTCCTAAACGACCATCCTTGAAATCTACACCACTGTTCTGGTTGCGCCAGACTGGCCCTTGCTTCCCTGCAAAGGAAAAGCACCCCGGACCCTCCTGGTCCGCACCAGACACCTTTTCCACTCACCGCGTGGGTTGCCTTTGCCAAGGCCTGTTGATGCCGAATCCGGAACCAACACCGCCGACAGCGAGAGCCTGCGTGGGACAGCTCGTGCCTCCCTCCTGGTCGTCGAAGACACCTCCTGGTCCACGTGGCAGCAGAGTCAAGCGTCCACTCTTCACCTGATCGCGACAACAGCATCTGGTTCCTTCCTGGTTCCACTCCAGTCACTGGCTAGTGACTTTGAACATTGTCCCCTCTGCTTTCAGGTCTTCATCTTCCTTGATCCATCCTTGGATCACACCAGACAGCTTCCTCCTGGTCGCCTGCAGCATCTTTCTTCAAGGCTCCATAGACTTCAACGCGGAAACCCGACACACTTTGACACCTATGCACCCACAGCCCGTGGGTGAGGTAACAAAAGCATTTCGGTGCTCAAGGGTAGATTGACTCTCCTAGTGTCCAGATTTCCAGTCGTTTTAGTCCTAGCTAGTCGGAACTGTCTAATACTTACCTTTTCGTAATTTGTACTGTCCATTGACTTTGTTACGCATCTCGCGTGTGAGTTCACACTCTGCACACGCGTTCCGTGGGCCTCCTATTACTTACCTAAGGTTAGGGTAGTGTAGTCCCAGCGATCCTACAGCCTCTGGACAGCTCCATTCCTTCTATTGACTTTCTCAATCCACTTACTTAGTATATGGTTTGACGTGCCCCTAGGGCACCATTGTAATTCGTGCAACTTAAACGTATTTTTCCTAAGAGACTTGTCATGTGCTAAGCCCTCTGATCTCATAAAGAGTTCAGAGGTGTTTGCTATTAATAAATATATTGTTTATTTTCATAACAACCTGTGCGGTGTCCTTTCACTTGGTATTCAAGGGGTTATATGTGGTAAAACAGCTGGCTTCACATGCCAAAAGAGTTTAGTCTAAGACTGCTTTGTCCATGCTACCATTAGGATAGCTGGTCTATAAGGTTGACTTACAACCAATCACCATAAGGGTTGTTTGGACTGATACAAGGTGATCACTAGAACTAGTGAGCATCATATATCAGGCCAACTTCTCACACCTGCCACGCAGCAGGACCAAGGACAGAGCCAGAGGTGGGGAGGCCGCCCTCCCCGGGCCCTCAGGCCTCAGGCCTTCCAGGTAAGCCCGGCAATCTGGTCGCCCCATTGGAAAGCATTGCGTGCTACTATTGCAACACATTATCTACTGGACTTGCTCTAGATGGCGCTCCAACATAAGGAATATACCAAAATCTTCCCTACTGGAATCGTGTCGGCATGGATCCGTCATTAGCACTGAAGGGGTTAACATAGTGAGCGATGGACAAACCCGAGGTCCAGGGTGAGTCCTTCTCCCGAGAATGAAATGAAAAAAGATTGTGATAAAGCAAGGCTTATAAAGCAGTGGGAAGGTATAGTCTTGAAATATTAAACACATTAAAAACTGTCCAATTCCTTCCTGCATTAATATATTAAACAGATACTGTAATGTGTAAATTGTACAGCATGACTACTTTAGCCCTTTGTGCTTGCCCAGTGTCTTGCACTCTATGCAGTATTAACTTTGGAAAAATATGCTCTAATCAGACTTCGAGAAGCACCCACAGCTGCTGGCTGCAACCAGTATAATAGAAATATATACAGACAGATCTTTAAGTGTGATGAAAAAAGTGTTGGCTTGTACCTTGCTGTTAGACCTGGTCTTTTCTCAAGGTTCACCCCTGATGTGTGCCTTCCTTTGCTGAACCCATTTTTGTTGGCTTTTAGGACTATTTGCACTTTTTCATTGCTAAACTGTGGTACAGTGCTTGGGAACTGCCTTTTATACATGCTAAAATTGGCATAAACCTGATTGGCAAATGTAACTTACTTGTAAGTCCATAGTAGATGGTACTACATGTAACCAGGGCCTATAAAGTAAATACTACTAGTGGGCCTGCAGCACTCATTGTGCCACCAACTAAAGTAGCATTGTAAAACGCCTCAGGCCTGCACTGCAGCCTGTAGTGCAATTTTAAACAGCTATTTTGACCTGACAAAATAATCCTTTTGCCAGGCCTAAATCTTTCTTTTTAATACTTATAAGTCACCCTATGGTAGGCCCTAGCCACTCAGCGGGACGAGGAGCGTGGTATTTAAAAAGAAGGACGTGTTTTTAAATGTTACATGTCCTAGTAGAGAATAAACTGCAAAACTTTTTTTTACTGTTTTAAGGCTATCTGTCTCATTAATACACTTATCTATACTACTATTATAAAGAGAGAACACAAACTTTTTGGCAAGGTAAACTCGGGAACCACAGCGTCAATCCACACACCCGATACATTGTAGAAATTGTCAGGGTGTGCAGATGGACATAGGCTATAAAAAATAAAAATAAAACGTACATTTAAAAATATAACTTTTAAAAAAAAGTAGTGCCCTGAAAGTAGCGCCGGCCGTGACGCTGCTCTGGCCGTGACGTAGCACTGGCCGCGACGTGCGTGATGACGAGGAGGAGAGACATGGAGCTGCGGTGAAGTGAGCATGGAGCTGCGGTGAAGTGAGGAGCGCGGGCGCGTCATGGCGAAGAGGAGCGGCGGTGAAGTGAAGATCGCGGGAAGAAGCGGCAGCTCAGGTAAAGTAAATGCTCATTGAAATCAGGGCGGGAGGGAGTCGGGCCGGGAGGGGGGCGGGAGCGGGTGTGCACAGAGGGACAGGTGGGAGGAGTAGGGGCGGGAGGAGTGGGGGCGGGAGGGAGTGGGGGCAGGAGGGGGTCAGGCGGGAGCGGGTGTACTGCCCCCAGCCCCTTTCTGCCCCAGGCAACGCTGGGGCGGGCTGCTAGTTAAGTAATAATGTCTGATTGGGACAAGAAAGAAAAGCTGTTTCCTCTCAAATTAATTGTAATTTAAAGTCCTCTTTAATTGTAAAGTCAGATTTTAAGTTACTATTCCCATGGAGAAGGCTGGCCCATCATAGCCTTAGATATAACTATAGATGAGGTCATGGCTAGTATAAGAACCAGTAAAGGAGGGAAGGCCCAGGGGCCGGATGGTGTCCCCATAGACGTGTATAAGACTGCACCGGAGATTTGGGGTCCATTGCTGACCAGAATCTTTAATGCAGCTATTTGTTGTAAAATACCGTCTACTTGGGAGGAATCAATAATCGTCCCCATTTACAAGAAAGGTGACCGGGGCGATGCCAAAAACTACCGACCAATATCCTTACTGGATTCATCTGTCAAAATTATGAGTAGGGTCCTTCTAGCAAGACTAGAGGAATGGGCAGAAACCAATGAGATCTTAAGTAATTGCCAGTTTGGATTTAGAAAAGGCTGTGGCACCATTGAACAGTGCCTGAATCTAGAGCTCTTGGTAGGGAAATATACCCAGGCCAAAAAAGGGTCGCTTTATTTATGTTTCGCTGACTTAAGCAGCGCTTTTGATTTGGTAGACCATGCTATATTATGGGTCAAATTATTAGAAATGGGGGCACCTGAAGGTATAATATACTTCCTCGCCCGCCTATATGAAAAGCTTAGCACCAGTGTCCGTTATGGACCTAATGGGGAGTGTAAGTGTTTGGGATCGGAAGGGGGATCAGACAGGGGTGTGTTTTAGCACCCCTGCTTTTCACCCTCTTCACAAAAGAGGTAGATTCTGTCTTGCAGACAGTCACGGCGGATGCCCCTAGAGTTAATAATCTTAGCATACCTGTATTACTTTATGCGGATGACGCAGTGTTACTGTCTAGGACTCCCTTGGGTCTTCAACGTCTGATGGACCGTTTTGTACGGTTCATCAAAAGCAGGAAACTGGTGATCAATAAATCAAAAGCATATGTGATGGAGTGCGGGCCCGGAAGAGCCAAAATGAAAGGTAAAACCCATTATTCTATTGATGGCGAATTGGTCAAAAAAGTTGCTAATTTTTGCTATTTGGGAATTACTTTTTCCAACAATGGGAGCTGGGCCACTGAACATAATGCTGCCAGAACAAAGATGATTAGGAGTGCTAACGGGGTCTTTCTATTTGCCAGGAAGCTGGGGAATAGACGTATTAAAGACATGTTAAAAATCTATCAATCCAGATGTCTTTCTGCTGCCCTTTATGGGGCTGGTGTTTGGGGTGTGTCACCAGCGAGGAGCCTTCAGGTAGAGGAGAATATCTTCCTGAAAAGGCTCCTGTGTTTACCCAAGTCTACCTCCAACTCCTTGGTTCATAAGGAAACAGGGATTCAAGCCCTCAGTGATACGATGACCCCTATTATTGTGGCGCTCCATTTGGCTCAGTGACGGAACCTCATTGAATAGAGCAATTATTGAGGACTGTCTCTCATTAAACCAGCACTTAAAGATCCCTTGGATTAAATACATTATTGAATGTTTCCAAAAGATTTTTGGGACCAATGTGATTAATGATCCTTACAGTGTCTCGGATATCATTAAATCAAATATGAAAACAATTTTCTTGAATTATTGTAATGAAAGGCATTTTTTGGAGGATTCTAAATTACCCACATGTGTACTGTACAATAGCATGAACGATTTTATCGGATTTCATCCGTATTTGTCACAGGTAACTAGAGTTTCGCACCAGTTTGTACTAACTAGAATGAGGATGGGAATAGTACATTATCTCGTTGCGTGCCCTAATATTAAAATGCGCCCTATTGGCCCCTGTGAATGTGATAACAAAACGGAACAGAGCACTAAGCACTTTTTATTAACATGCGAACTGTATAGGGAATTACGGAAATTCTACCTAAAGCCAACGTTTAATAGATTTGGAGTGAGAACAACTACGGACGCTATGAGACTGCTTTTTAATTTGAACCATCCGGACATTTGCTTTTTTACTGCTACATTTTTGCTTAAAGCTATTAGCGCCAGGAAAAGTATGTGTTTTTAAATATTTTAAATATTTATTCCATCCCCCTCTGGATATTATGAATCATGTGTTTCCTTTAATGAAATGTGTAATGTTTAATGAAATGTTTGTATCTGTAATTGTATGTGCTTTTATGGACATGTTTTTTAAATGTTCTGAATAAAGCTTTATGAATTGAATTGAAGTTACTATTCTGAAATGGCACGTTTACACATTTAATTGAAGTCAATAGCCAACTGAGGGGTCAGTCACAAAACAGAGTGTACTTATTCCAGATATTTAGGCGCATATGATATATGGTGCTTTGAATTGAAATATCGAAATTAAACCAAATCAAGTGTTTAACCGTATTAAGGAAATACATAATTCAATTGAATTGGGTAAACAAAATAAATCATGGGTAACAAAATGAATGGAAAAAAATGAATGAAAAGCAAGCATACAAAAGTAGAGCTGTTGCATTCATTTTATGTTTATTACAGGACAACACAAATTAGTAGGGGTACAGAGAAAAGCAATCAGACACATATGTCCAGTGTGTAGTTTGTCCATATTGTTACAATAACTACGTTTGAGACAAATGTATGTCAACTCCACTCGCAAAAAACAATCCGCAGAACATATCCTTGAGCTGTAGAATTTGTTCTGATGGTAACTAAATTAGAAAGAGTAGTGTAAGTGTGTCAACATTTTGGTCTCTATAGTTTTAAGTGTGTGAGACCATCTCAGCACTGGTTGCATTTGGGAAATATGAGGTCTGCTAAGATGTCTCATTCCCCGTGGGGCGAGAGGAATGGACCAGATTTGAGATTACACTGACATTTAAACTACTAGTATCCTTGGGCATCACCTAAACCTACCCAAACTAGTTCATACCATCTTCACTTGCCCAGGCAACAAAAAGTCAGTTTCAAACACAAAATACATTCACATCATCAATAAACACAACAAGATTTTATATTGCGTTATTTAAAACTCACTAACACTGTCTAGCCTGATCAGAGAGCCAAACACTGGATCTTCCTCCACCCTAGGTCCCTATGCTGATCTTCTGTGTCTTAAATTGATCACCTAGGGCTTGTCATTTGAAGTCTGGTCCAGCTCTGACAACATCAGGTAAGTGCTGGTGATTCCTGGCCTGCAACCCATGTGTCAAAGAGTCCTACACACATGCCAATCAAAGTCTGAAAGGATTTATTGGCAAGGTCTGAGAATCACCGAGCAAACCGCCTAGGTTTTCCCCAGCAATGGATAATGGAGCAAGCTCCCCCTGGAGTGGCAAGACACCAGTGTATACACTAGTGCTCATACGTTTCAAATAGGAACAAGCAATTAATTCTTAAAAAGACACGCAAGCAGGTGCCTAGTCTGTCCTCGTGAGAATGGGTAAACAACTTTAACAAAATAACAGTAATATAATATACAAAAAATATCAACTGAGGAAGCTAGTCTTTGATTTCAAGCCTCTGGAATGAAGAGATGGGAACTGTCCCACTGTAGTGTTGAGCACTGCCTGTGAACAATGTTAACCATGAGGAAGAAAACATAGGTGAATAAAGATACAGCAAGTAGATACAGCTTGGGCTTGCAGTTGTTTTTACTGTAGCAAAAAGAACAGATGATGAACGGAATGCTGAACAATGCAAAAATTCACCCCAAGTCACAGATTTGGGTTTAATCCATTGTATCTTTGCTCACCGCTTCATCCTAGTTTGGACCCAGCCATATGACCGGGTCCAAACTGCGGTGGCGTGACGAGTAAAAAACAATGGATTAAACCCAGATCCGTGACTGGGGGTGAATATTTGATTTGTTCAGCATTCCGTCCATCATTTGTTCTTTTCGCAGTTGTTTTACTGACCCATGCAGAAACTAAGGGGCAGATTTACAAGCCCCTTGCACCACGTTTACGCCACCTTGCGTGACGCAACAGTGGCGTAAACGTGGCGCATCCCTGCGAGGCATTTACAACGTGACGCATCTAGGGGGATGCGTCACGTTATAAAGCCCATATATTTACAACAAGGGGTGGTGAGGGACAGAGTCTCTGAATTAAGCAGAAAGCTCTCACCCAGTCAAGAGATCAGGGCTAGATCCAACACCGTTTTTTAGCTCACTGCACCATCCCAGTTTCAGAACCTGGCTGTATGCAAATTAGTCTGTTCCTGTCCCAGTGCATGATGGGAACAGGGCAAACCAAACTACAAAAGCCAATTCTTACACTGGGAAGGAAACAAGCTCCCGGGGACCGGTTTCTGGCATTACAGCCGTCTTCGGCCCGGTAGCTTGTCTCCTTTCTGGTGAAGAATTGGCTTGGTAGTTTAGTCTGCCCTGTTCCCATGATGCACTGGGCCAGGGACAGACTGATTTGCATATAGCCAGGTTCTGAGCTGGGATGGGGCAGTGAGATAAATAACGGTGATGGATCAAGCCCTGATCTTTGGACTGGGTAAGAGTGGTCTGTTTAACTCAGACACTCTGTTCATCACCACCCCCTTTTCTAAATCGTTTTTGGCCACTATAGGTGTGGCAGGGTATACTCAGACATGAGTCCCTTTCTCACTGCTCCATCAGGATTCAAGCAAGCCGGGCCGAAGAAGGCTGAAATGCCAGAAACCGGTCCCCGGTAGCTTGTCTCCTTTCTGGTGAAGAATTGGCTTGGTAGTTTAGTCTGCCCTGTTCCCATGATGCACTGGGCCAGGGACAGACTGATTTGCATATAGCCAGGTTCTGAGCTGGGATGGGGCAGTGAGATAAATAATGGTGATGGATCAAGCCCTGATCTTTGGACTGGGTAAGAGTGGTCTGTTTAACTCAGACACTCTGTTCATCACCACCCCCTTTTCTAAATCGTTTTTGGCCACTATAGGTGTGGCAGGGTATACTCAGACATGAGTCCCTTTCTCACTGCTCCATCAGGATTCAAGCAAGCCGGGCCGAAGAAGGCTGAAATGCCAGAAACCGGTCCCCGGTAGCTTGTCTCCTTTCTGGTGAAGAATTGGCTTGGTAGTTTAGTCTGCCCTGTTCCCATGATGCACTGGGCTAGGGACAGACTGATTTGCATATAGCCAGGTTCTGAGCTGGGATGGGGCAGTGAGATAAATAACGGTGATGGATCAAGCCCTGATCTTTGGACTGGGTAAGAGTGGTCTGTTTAACTCAGACACTCTGTTCATCACCACCCCCTTTTCTAAAACGTTATAAAGCCCAGCACCACAGGGTGGGCGTTCCGGCACCTGTGCACCTCGCAAAAGTGCTTGCGTGAAATCTACAAGATTTCACGCAGGCACTTCCGCGACGCTGCTACGTCAATTCCTTACACCTGCTTGAAGCAGGCGTAAGGACTGACGCAGCATGTTAATTATTGGGCGGCCCTGAGCATTGCTGGATTTGCGTTGCGCTTGCGAAGCGACTCCAGCGATGCGCCGCCCTTACGTCATGAGTTGCGTCACACATCTGCCTACCCTTGCGCCACGGCGCACCGCATTGTAAATGCAGCGCATCTGCAGTGACGCAAGGATAGTTTTGCGTGACGCATTTGTTCTGGCATATCTCTGCTGATATGCAGAGATGCGCCAGAACTCGTAAATATGCCCCCAACTTTCATATACTATGAAAAATTCTTGACTTTAGGAAAGTTTTATTAAGTAGTGATTCATCGTTTCATTGCTCATACCTTTTCGCTCATAATGCAGCAAACGGAGAAACTCATTACAGATGTCAGAAAAATAAAACTCCTCTTTCTGGCCTGCTCCTGATCTTCTGACCTATAGAGAACACAGTCTGATTGATGGGCTTCATCCTAAGAGCTATTCACTTTTGTACTGGCTTTGAAATATGAGCACAGCCTAAGTAACCGACTAATGACCTCGTTTAAAGAGACTTACAATTAACGGGCGAGAGCAGAAAAACATGTTACTTGCCTACTGTAAAATTATGATGTTGTATAAGAACTGAAATGCCCTTAAATAAAGTAATCATGCTCGACAAATAACGGTGTGAGGTTTTGTGCAAGGCCATCCTGTTGCTTTAAGACTGCCTGGCAGACACAGCCGTTTTAAGATGCTGACTCACTCTGCTAAGCCTCGCTTGTTTCCAGCAGAATGCCTCAGAGGAATACCTCTTCCTCATATATATTCTGTTAGGAAAAGAAGAGGACAAAAGAAGCATGTCCAGGAAACCATCCATGTCCACAGAAAAACAAAGCACAAACACTAGTGACTTGGGCCATATGTACATATGTTTGCAATTACCTAATAGCACATTTTTTCGATTCGATTATGTAGTCGGAAACAGCGATGTACAAATGTGTGTTTCACACATTTAGCTATTCCCAGTGGGTTGCAAATGGACCTACCTCATTAATTTTCATGAGGTAGGTCTCGGTTTGCAACTGATTAGGAATCACAAAAATCATAGGGATGGTGGCCTGCTGGAGTCAGCAGACCACAATATCTGTGATCGCTTATAAAAAAAGCAATTTTTTTTAATGCAGCCCGTTTTCCTTGAAGGAAAACAGGATGCGTTTCAAAAAGAAAAATGAAAAGTTTTCTTTTCTTTTCATTTTCCCTTGGGGACCCCTTCCTGTTTGCAAATGGGTTATCACCTACTTGAAGTAGGCGGTAAAATGCATATGTTTTGTGACTGCATTTTGGTTGCAGAACATTCACAACACATACCACTGTGAGTTGCTATTAGGAAGGGACACCCTAAACACGCCTCTTCCGAATACCAAACCCATTTTGCGATTCGGTAATAGTTTACCAAATTGCAAAAGAGGGGTTTCTACATAGAAAAATGCTTTTTAGGGCTCGCCTGCTGATGCGCTTCTGCGCATCGCTGGCGAAGCTCTATTACGGCTTATCCAGTGTTGATCCACCACTGGCGATTCCACTGGCGATTTCTTCAAGTGCATGTGCTTTTTAGGTCATTGCGCAAGCGCAAGCCCTAAAAAGCGCGTGCACAATGCCACCAGCCCCCTGCCTGCCTGCCTCGCATTACCAGATCAAAGGCAGCCCAGCCCCCTCCCACAAGCTTCTCAGCGTGTGCTCTGCCTCAGGCCTGCATTTCTCCTCCCCTCGGGCAAACAGATAGCCGCAATAACACCCTCCCTGCTCAGCTTTTTTTTCTCAATTTCTCCCCGTCTACACTTCCCATTAGGAGCCCTTCCTCCCCCCAGATAATCTATCTCCATAAGAGATAAGCAGCTCTTCCACCATCTCAAACCCGTATTAGTGCTCCTCACTATGCATGTTTTTACTTAGAAAATCAGCACAATGCAGCAGTGTGACATCAAGCCAGGTTCATCGACATCACTGCAAAAGTAAAGTTTTTATTCCCCATTTCCTCTTCAAGAAAGTGACTGCGCATCAGCCTCTACGGATCAGAAAGCGGAGCCCCTCCACTGACCGGGCTGCGAGTCAAATGGCCATGTTTCACAAATTATGGTTTTCGTGGTCTTATTCTGGAGTAGCCCTGTTGGCAAGAGAGGAAAGAGCAAGGCTCTGACAGCCAGTCCTCCTCTGCTTCATAGTATGCCGCGCCACTATAGTAAGTTGAACAAGGGATATTATTTGACAGAAAGAGGCAACCTGCATCTATTCACGGAAATACATTGAGCAGTCTACATTTTTATTTTTTAAAGCTACATACAATGCACCATAACTATTCTAGGTCTACAAATGGAAATACATAACAGCAATATTTTTATTTATTTTTTAAGAGGTGCATACTTAAAAAAATGATTACAAAAATTAAACATCAACTAGTAATTAAAAAACCTAGCAATTAAGATATGCCACGTCAAATAATAACTTTTGTCGCCAATTAATTATCAGTGTCTGGAATGGATATGGTCACACCCTCACTCACCCTCAACCCCTCACCCTCACTCACCCTCAACCCCTCACCCACACCCTCACTCACCCTCAACACCTCACCCTCAACCCCTCCCTCACGCTCACCCACCCTCACCCTCACTCACCCTCAACACCTCACCCTCACTCACCCTCAACCCCTCACCCTCACTCACCCTCAACCCCTCACCCTCACCCTCACTCACCCTCAACCCCTCACCCTCACTCACCCTCAACTCCTCACCCTCAACACCTCACTCACCCCCACGCTCACCCTCACGCTCACCCACCCTCACCCTCAACACCTCACCCTCACTCACCCTCAACCCCTCACCCTCACTCACCCTCAACCCCTCACCCTCAACCCCTCACTCACCCTCACTCTCACTCATCCTCTATCACCCTCAACCCCTCACCCTCAACCTCTCACCCTCACTCACCCTCAACCCCTCACCCTCACTCACCCTCACTCACCCTCAACCCCTCACCCTCACTCACCCTCAACCCCTCACCCTCACTCACCCTCAACCCCTCACCCTCACTCACCCTCAGCCCCTCACCCTCAACCCCTCACCCTCACTCACCCTCACCCTCACTCACCCTCAACCCCTCACCCTCACTCACCCTCACTCACCCACCCTCACTCACCCTCAACACCTCACCCTCACCCTCACTCACCCTCACTCACCCTCAACACCTCACCCTCACTCACTCTCAACCCCTCACCCTCACCCACCCTCACTCACCCTCAACCCCTCACCCTCAACCCCTCACCCACACCCTCACTCACCCTCAACACCTCACCCTCAACCCCTCCCTCATGCTCACCCACCCTCACCCTCACTCACCCTCAACACCTCACCCTCACTCACCCTCAACCCCTCACCCTCACTCACCCTCAACCCCTCACCCTCACCCTCACTCACCCTCAACCCCTCACCCTCACTCACCCTCAACTCCTCACCCTCAACACCTCACTCACCCTCACGCTCACGCTCACCCACCCTCACCCTCAACCCCTCACCCTCACTCCCCCTCAACCCCTCACCCTCACTCACCCTCAACCCCTCACCCTCAACCTCTCACTCACCCTCACTCTCACTCATCCTCTATCACCCTCAACCCCTCACCCTCACTCACCCTCAACCTCTCACCCTCACTCACCCTCAACCCCTCACCCTCACTCACCCTCACTCACCCTCAACCCCTCACCCTCACTCACCCTCAGCCCCTCACCCTCAACCCCTCACCCTCACTCACCCTCACCCTCACCCTCACTCACCCTCAACCCCTCACCCTCACTCACCCTCACTCACCCTCACCCACCCCACTCACCCTCAACACCTCACCCTCACCCTCACTCACCCTCAACCCCTCACCCTCACTCACCCTCACACCTCACCCTCAACACCTCACTCACCCCCACGCTCACCCTCACGCTCACCCACCCTCACCCTCAACACCTCACCCTCACTCACCCTCAACCCCTCACCCTCACCACCCTCAACCCCTCACCCTCACCTCTCACCACCCTCACTCTCACTCATCCTCTATCACCCTCAACCCCTCACCCTCAACCTCTCACCCTCACTCACCCTCAACCCCTCACTCACCCTCACCCCTCACTCACCCTCAACCCCTCACCCTCACTCACCCTCACCCCTCACCCTCAACCCCTCACCCTCACTCACCCTCACCCTCACTCACCCTCAACCCTCACCCTCACTCACCCTCACTCACCCACCCTCACTCACCCTCAACACCTCACCCTCACCCTCACTCACCCTCACTCACCCCAACACCTCACCCTCACTCACCCTCACCCCTCACCCTCACCCACCCTCACTCACCCTCAACCCTCACCCACACCCTCACTCACCCTCAACACCTCACCCTCAACCCCTCCCTCACGCTCACCCCACCCTCACCCTCACTCACCCTCAAC
The DNA here is from genome assembly GCF_964263255.1 of Lissotriton vulgaris. Classification (NCBI taxonomy): domain Eukaryota; kingdom Metazoa; phylum Chordata; class Amphibia; order Caudata; family Salamandridae; genus Lissotriton; species Lissotriton vulgaris. Next base: position 286,334,299 of record NC_141693.1, read on the forward strand.
ACCTCACCCTCACTCACCCTCAACCCCTCACCCTCACTCACCCTCAACCCCTCACCCTCACTCACCCTCAACTCCTCACCCTCACTCACCCTCAACCCTCACCCTCACCCCTCACTCACCCTCACTCTCACTCATCCTCTACACCCTCAACCCCTCACCCTCACTCACCCTCAACCTCTCACCCTCACTCACCCTCACCCCTCACCCTCACTCACCCTCACCCCTCACTCACCCTCAACCCCACCCTCACTCACCCTCAGCCCCTCACCCTCAACCCCTCACCCTCACTCACCCTCACCCTCACCCTCACTCACCCTCAACCCCTCACGCTCACTCACCCCACTCACCCACCCTCACTCACCCTCAACACCTCACCCCCACCCTCACTCACCCTCACTCACCCTCACACCTCACCCTCACTCACCCTCACCCCTCACCCTCACCCACCCTCACTCACCCTCACCCCTCACCCTCACCCCTCACCCACACCCTCACTCACCCTCAACACCTCACCCTCAACCCCTCCCTCACCTCACCCACCCTCCCTCACTCACCCTCAACACCTCACCCTCACTCACCCCACCCCCACCCCACTCACCCTCAACCCCTCACCCTCACCACCCTCAACCCCTCACCCTCACTCACCCTCAACTCCTCACCCTCAACCCCCACTCACCCTCACCTCACTCATCCTCTATCACCCTCAACCCCTCACCCTCACTCACCCTCAACCCTCACCCTCACTCACCCTCAACCCCTCACCCTCACTCACCCTCACTCACCCTCAACCCCTCACCCTCACTCACCCTCACCCTCACTCACCCTCAACCCCTCACCCCACTCACCCTCACCCACCCCACCACACACCCTCACACCTCACCCTCACCCTCCCTCACTCACCCTCAACACCTCACCCTCACTCACCCTCAACCCCTCACCCTCACCCACCCTCACTCACCCTCACTCACCCTCAACCCCTCACCCCCTCACCCTCACTCACCCTCACCCTCACTCACCCTCACTCACCCTCAACCCCTCACCCTCCCTCACCCTCACTCACCCCTCCCACCCTCAACACCTCACCCTCAACACCTCACCCTCACCCTCACACCACCCTCACTCACCCTCAACACCTCACCCTCACTCACCCTCAAACTCAACATACATACATACATACATACATACACCCTCACTCACCCTCACTCACCCTCAACCACTCACCCTCACTCACCCTCAACCCCTCACCCTCACTCACCCTCACTCACCCTCACTCACCCTCAACACCTCACCCTCACCCTCACTCACCCTCACCCCACTCACCCGCACTCACCCTCACTCACCCTCACTCACCCTCACTCACCCTCACTCACCCTCACTCACCCTCACTCACCCTCAACCACTCACCCTCACTCACCCTCACCCTCACTCACCTCACTCACCCTCAACCCCTCACCCTCACTCACCCTCAACCCCTCACCCTCACCCTCACTCACCCTCAACCCCTCACTCACCCTCACTCTCACTCATCCTCACTCACCCTCAACCCCTCACCCTCACTCACCCTCACCCACCCTCAACCCCTCACCCTAACTCACCGTCACCCTCACTCACCCTCAACCCCTCACCCTCACTCACCCTCACTCACCCTCAACCCCCCACCCTCACTCACCCTCAACCCCTCACCCTCACTCACCCTCACTCACACTCACCCTCACTCACCCTCACTCACCCTCACTCACCCTCACCCTCACTCACCCTCACTCACCCTCAACCTCACTCACCCTCACCCACCCTCAACCCCTCATCCTCACTCACCCTCAACCCCTCACCCTCAACCCCTCACCCTCAACCCCTCACCCTCACCCTCACTCAACCTCAACCCCTCACCCTCAATACCTCACCCTCACCCTCACCCAACCTCAACCCCTCACCCTCAATACCTCACCCTCACTCACCCTCACCCTCACTCACCCTCAACCCCTCACCCTCACTCACCCTCAACCCCTCACCCTCACCCTCACTCACCGTCACTCACCCTCACTCACCCTCACATGCCCTCACTCACCCTAACTCACCGTCACCCTCACTCACCCTCAACCCCTCACCCTCACTCACCCTCACTCACCCTCAACCCCCCACCCTCACTCACCCTCAACCCCTCACCCTCACTCACCCTCACTCACACTCACCCTCACTCACCCTCACTCACCCTCACTCACCCTCACCCTCACTCACCCTCACTCACCCTCAACCTCACTCACCCTCACCCACCCTCAACCCCTCATCCTCACTCACCCTCAACCCCTCATCCTCACTCACCCTCACTCACCCTCAACCCCTCACCCTCACTCACCCTCAACCCCTCACCCTCACCCTCACTCAACCTCAACCCCTCACCCTCAATACCTCACCCTCACCCTCACCCAACCTCAACCCCTCACCCTCAATACCTCACCCTCACTCACCCTCACCCTCACTCACCCTCAACCCCTCACCCTCACTCACCCTCAACCCCTCACCCACACCCTCACTCACCGTCACTCACCCTCACTCGCCCTCACTCACCCTCACACGCCCTCACTCACCCTCACTCACCCTCACCCTCACTCACCCTCACCCTCACTCACCCTCAACCTCACTCACCCTCACCCACCCTCAACCCCTCATCCTCACTCACCCTCAACCCCTCACCCTCACTCACCCTCAACCCCTCACCCTCACTCACCCTCAACCCCTCACCCTCACTCACCCTCACTCACCCTCACCCTCACTCACCCTCAACCCCTCACCCTCAATCTCTCACCCTCAATCCCTCACCCTCAGTCACCCTCACCCTCACCCTCACTCACCCTCAACCCCTCACCCTCACTCACCCTCAACCCCCTCACCCTCACTCACCCTCAACCCCTCACCTCACTCACCTCACCCTCACCCTCACCCACACCCTCACTCACCCTCACTCACCCTCACTCGCCCTCACTCGCCCTCACTCACCCTCACTCACCCTCACTCACCCTCACTCACCCTCAACACCTCACCCTCACTCACCCTCAATGCCTCACCCTCACTCACCCTCAACACCTCACCCTCAACCCCTCACTCACCCTCACTCTAACTCACCCTCACTCACCCTCAACACCTCACCCTCACTCACCCTCACCCACCCTCAACCCCTCACCCTCACCCTCACTCACCCTCAACCCCTCACCCTCACTCAACCCCTCACCCTCACTCACCCTCAACCCCTCATCCTCACCCTCACTCACCCTCACTCACACTCACCCTCACTCACCCTCACTCACCCTCACCCTCACTCACCCTCACCCTCCCTCAACCTCACTCACCCTCAACCTCACTCACCCTCAACCTCACTCACCCTCACCCACCCTCAACCCCTCACCCTCCCCCACCCTCACTCACCCTCAACCCCTCACCCTCACTCACCCTCAACCCCTCACCCTCACTCACCCTCAACCCCTCATCCTCACCCTCACTCACCCTCACTCACATTCACCCTCACCCTCACTCACCCTCACTCACCCTCACCCTCACTCACCCTCACTCACCCTCACCCTCACCCTCACTCACCCTCACTCACATTCACCCTCACCCTCACTCACCCTCACTCACCCTCACTCACCCTCACCCTCACTCACCCTCAACCCCTCATCCTCACTCACCCTCATCCTCACTCACCCTCAACCCCTCACCCTCACTCACCCTCAACACCTCACCCTCACTCACCCTCACTCACCCTCAACCCCTCACCCTCAACCCCTCACCCTCAATCCCTCACCCTCACTCACCCTCACTCACCCTCAACCCCTCACCCTCACTCACCCTCAACCCCTCACCCTCACCATCACTCACCCTCACTCACCCTCACTCACCCTCACTCACCCTCACTCACCCTCACTCACCCTCACCCTCTCACCCTCAACCCCTCACCCTCACTCACCCTCACTCACCCTCACTCACCCTCACCCTCACTCACCCTCACTCACCCTCACTCACCCTCACTCACCCTCACCCTCTCACCCTCACTCACCCTCACTCACCCTCAACCCCTCAGCCTCACCCTCACCCTCACTCACCCTCAACACCTCCCCCTCACTCACCCTCACCCTCACTCTCAACCCCTCACCCTCACTCACCCTCACCCTCTCTCACCCTCACTCACCCTCAACCCCTCACCCTCACTCACCCTCACCCTCTCTCACCCTCACTCACCCTCAACCCCTCACCCTCACTCACCCTCAACCCCTCACTCACCCTCACTCTCACTCACCCTCACTCAACCTCAACCCCTCAGCCTCACCCTCACCCACCCTCACTCACCCTCAACCCCTCACCCTCACTCACCCTCAACCCCTCACCCTCACTCACCCTCAACCCCTCATCCTCACCCTCACTCACCCTCACTCACACTCACCCTCACTCACCCTCACTCACCCTCACCCTCACTCACCCTCACCCTCCCTCAACCTCACTCACCCTCAACCTCACTCACCCTCAACCTCACTCACCCTCAACCTCACTCACCCTCACCCACCCTCAACCCCTCACCCTCACTCACCCTCACTCACCCTCAACCCCTCACCCTCACTCACCCTCAACCCCTCACCCTCACTCACCCTCAACCCCTCACCCTCACTCACCCTCAACCCCTCATCCTCACCCTCACTCACCCTCACTCACATTCACCCTCACCCTCACTCACCCTCACTCACCCTCACCCTCACTCACCCTCACTCACCCTCACCCTCACTCACCCTCACTCACATTCACCCTCACCCACCCTCACCCTCACTCACCCTCACTCACCCTCACCCTCACCCTCACTCACCCTCACCCTCACTCACCCTCAACCCCTCATCCTCACTCACCCTCATCCTCACTCACCCTCAACCCCTCACCCTCACTCACCCTCAACACCTCACCCTCACTCACCCTCACTCACCCTCAACCCCTCACCCTCAACCCCTCACCCACCCTCACTCACCCTCAACCCCTCACCCTCACTCACCCTCAACCCCTCACCCTCACCATCACCCTCACCCTCACTCACCCTCAACACCTCACCCTCACTCACCCTCACCCTCACTCTCAACCCCTCACCCTCACTCACCCTCACCCTCTCTCACCCTCAACACCTCACCCTCACTCACCCTCAACCCCTCACCCTCACTCACCCTCAACCCCTCACTCACCCTCACTCTCACTCACCCTCACTCAACCTCAACCCCTCACCCTCACTCACCCTCAACCCCTCACCCTCCCTCACCCTCAACCCCTCACCCTCCCTCACCCTCAACCCCTCACCCTCGACCCCTCCCCCTTAAACCCTCACCCTCACTCAGCCTCACTCACCCTCAACACCTCACCCTCACTCACCCTCAACACCTCACCCTCACTCACCCTCAACACCTCACCCTCAACCCCTCACCCTCACCCTCACTCACCCTCACAACACATATTGTGTTACAATAGGTGTCACATTTGCAAAATATAAAACTATTGGCATTGTAAATAACAAAGCTATTAATTCGCTATTTTCAAAACAAGCACATAAATAAAAAATGTGTCCTTTACAATACCAATAGCTCAAACTTTCCTAATGCAAGACCTATTGCATTGCTGTGCTTCTCTCCCCTGCTGCACTCTCCTGCTCTCTAGAGATGTGGCCTAACGACAAGAGCTGCCATCTAAGTCACGTAAATACAAAATATGTTGCATTCCAAATGCTATAGGTGTCACATTCGCAAAAGTTATAACTATTGGCATTGTAAATGACAAAGCCATCAATTTAGCAATTTTAAAAACCAACAAATAAATAACATATGTCATTTACAATACCAATAACTCCAACTTTTCTAATGCGAGACCTATTGCATTTCCAATGCTTGTTTCCGGTTGTAAACAGCCGAGCGGTTAGCGCCCTATAAAAACATTGTACATCTGGCCCTAGGAAACTAGTTTTGAGAACAAGTGTACCTTAAAGATTTGGCACCGCTTTTTTTATTTAGAAATAACGGATTGGACGATGATAAATTACAATTTTTAATTACTTTTTTAAATGAAAGTTCCTAGCCGATTAGAAAACTAATTTCATCAGTCAGGCAACTCATGGTGGGGGAGCCAATACTCAACACATGCAAGTTATGACAAAGACATTCCAGATAAACTTTTAGGGAAACCGCATGAGAAGTCGAAGTTTAATTTCCCAAAATGAGTAAAAGGTAAGATTGCAAAGAAACAAAATGACAAATCAAATAAAGGCCGTTTGTAGCTTTCTATGAGAGAAGAACAGATTCTGGTTCGTCACCAATAAGGCAATGAAACGTAAGTTGAGACTTAAATTCCACTAGTTATTGTTGACAGGAAAATCTGCATTATAGACATCTTCCACTTCAGAGTTTGTACTACATATGTTTAATGAAAATCAAGCAGAATTGTTGCTATAATGGAAGTATTTGTTAGCCTACAAACATCAATGAATCGATTTCTTCTGTAACTTAACATATTAGAATACAGGGAACAATGAACTATCCAACAGACTGGAAGAGGAAGGCATCAGCTTCGCCCTGAACTGCTGGTGGATAATCTCTTGGAATGGGCGAATCCCTCCTTTTACTTTCTCTGTGTAGGGAGGTTGACCAGGCATCTATGCTGCCATTAGGGCCACCATCTTTGTGGGCGGGTGAGGCACTGCGTCTCTCTCTAATGTTTTGGGGGAGTTGTCCTTAGTTGTGGCATCAGTTAGGAAACGAAGAACTCCTAGATGCCCTTAGCATCACGGGTAGCCCCATTCACAGGGGACCTCCTGGAAGGAGGCAAGAGTGTTGCCTCACAATGAGCAACAGGACTGTGTTTCCTCTCCTTTGACAGCATTCACATATTATGTTACTCATGTGGAACAGATTGAGGGGTAGTAGGTATACTGGTGTCACTAATAACTACAAGAAAAGAGGTGACCTGCGACTCCTACTATCTAACATCTCTTGTGTGAACAGCTGTGCCATTACGGTGGATGGTCTGTGTCTGTACCCCTTAGTGAGTGGTGAGAGACCCAAGACACTGTCTGGAATGTCCTGGGAGACTGAATCCGCCCCAGCAAAGATCCCATTCTGTGTTTGCGGGTGGGATTGAAGCCCATACCACAGAGATTGGAACTCCCCGAATAAAGGAGAGATGACATTTCCTGTGTCTGTTTCCTTTGTGAGAGGGAGAGATATGTCTTCATCAAGTTCCTGGCCTTAAGAAAAGCACCAAGGGCCATATTATACAAAGTGCTCCAAAGGTGCAGCAGGCGAATGCACCCACTTTTTACACATGCAATGTAATAGAGCACACTATCCTGTTCTGCACTCAGTTAAAGGTGTGGTATGACCTGAGTGGGACAGTGCACGCTATCTGTAATGTGGCTACATGAATAGACTTGCACTCCACAGGGCAGATAGACCACTCCTCTTATAACATTACGAGTTACACCATCTAGTTGGAACAGGAAATTACACCCTGCCCTGTGGAGGACAGCCAGGAATACAAGCCTGCAGATCTCTATGGGTTGAATAACTGGTACCACGCAAACACTATACATGAAACAGCATTCTACCCCCACCAGCCAGTTGGGCTAGTTATCCAAGGGTCCATATTTTGCTGAACAACCTCTCCATTGTAAACCATCTTTTCCACCAATGGTAGTGGTAAGGCGTTTCTCCAGTGGCCAGCTATGCCTCCCTTCCCCAATAGAAAACCCAATCCATCCAGTAGTCTCTTGCAGCTCAAATCTACCCATGCCTCCATTATACCCAGCAACTCTCCCTTTGGATATGGGTTCAGGGGGGTTCCTAGGATGTCAACTTAGGATGTCAGCCAAAGATGTGTGTACCGTCTGCTGTCCTTTCTGCAGGGTCACACCAGATTGTTGCCTTTCTTTGTTGGACCTGTTTTTGTTGGCTTTTTGGACTCTGCAAACTTTACTCTTGCTAACCAGTGGTAAAGTGCTTGTTCTTTGCCTTCTAAACATGGTAAAATTGGTATACACCTGATTGGTCCATTTAATTTACTTATAAGTAAGTCCCTTGTATATAGTACTAAATGTGCCCAGGGCCTGCAAATCAAATACTAATTGTGGGCTGCAGCACTCATTGTGCCTCTCACTAAAGTAGCACTGTGAAACATGTCTTCGGCCGGCCACTGCAGTATGTAGTGCTGTTTTAAACTGCTTTTTCGACTTGGCAGTTTTAAACTGCTTTTTCGACTTGGCAAAATAAAACATTTGCCAAGTCTAAACCTTCCTTTTTAATACTAATAGGTCACCCATATGGTAGTCCTTAATAGCTCATAAGGCATGTGCATGGTATTTAAAATGAAGGACATGTGTACTTATGTTTTATATGTCCTTGCAGTGACAAGCAACTTATGATCTATTTTCACTGTGGCAAGGCTAGCCTCCCATAGGCTAACACTGGGTAGTATTATTACATTTAATCAGTTTGGGAACAGCCAGATATATACTTCTTCCACTCATTTTAGTAGTAATTTAAAATTATGTAAAATCTGTTTTTAAATTTCTATTTTGAAAAGGCCACTTTTAGAAAGATAGCTTTTTTCTGCTTAAACCAAATGTGCCTCTCTGCCAGTGTCCCGGGTCACATGGCTGTCCTGTGGTGTTATGTGTATTCCTTCTGGAAAGTGACAGAAGGGCTTTAGGTGCAGGGAAGGGTTTTCTTTTGCTGAGTATGATGGCCTGGGGGTTGCACTCAGCCATTCCTGAGCTTCAAAGGATAGCCTGAGGGCTGTACCGAGACCCTTCCATGCCGCCTGCCCTGTCACTGGCAAATGCAGCCCACACCTGTGCCTGCCTGCTCTTTGCTTCCCTATACAGACTAGAGCCAAACCCAGTGAAAGCGGAAGATCTTTCCAAATCCAGTTTAGGGTTAGACAAAGGTGAGTCCCTCTCACCCAGGCAGGAACTCGGTATAAAGGTGGCAACTCCAGAAGCCCTCTTCAGAACACTCCGGGCCCTAGGAAGATTCAGAAGAATAATTGCCCTACTCTCTGAAGAATCAAGACTGGACCTACCTACCTTGAGCCCCGTACCCACTTCAGGAGTCAGTTAACTGACCTCCTATTTGAGCTACATGGACACAACAAGCTTCCAGGGAGCCATCCTGCTTTACAGCTTACATGTGGCAACTGGACAGTATGTAACTGTTACCACTGATTTTTTACAACGCATACCATTACCACGCATACTATTACAACGCAGGTCATTTTACAATGATTACCTTTACAACGCATTACACTACAACGCACATACTATTACAACGCATACCATTACAACGTAAGTATAATTATAGGTAAGTTTATCTTACATTTTATTTTACATTTTTTAGTGGTATTTGGTTATGGGGTACAGGGTTTTTTTTGGTTTTAGGGTTGGGTTTGGGTTTTGGGGTACAGGGGTATTTTTAGGTTTTAGGGTTGGGTTTGGGTTTTGGGGTACAGGGGTATTTTTAGGTTTTAGGGCTGGGTTTGGGTTTTGGGGTACAGGGGTATTTTTAGGTTTTAGGGCTGGGTTTGGGTTTTGGGGTACAGGGGTATTTTTAGGTTTTAGGGTTGGGTTTGGGTTTTGGGGTACAGGGGTATTTTTAGGTTTATGGGCTGGGTTTGGGTTTTGGGGTACAGGGGTACTTTTAGGTTTTAGGGTTGGGTTTGGGTTTTGGGGTACAGGGGTATTTTTAGGTTTTAGGGCTGGGTTTGGGTTTTGGGGTACAGGGGTATTTTTAGGTTTTAGGGCTGGGTTTGGGTTTTGGGGTACAGGGGTATTTTTTAGGTTTTAGGGCTGGGTTTGGGTTTGGAGGTACAGGGGTATTTTTAGGTTTTAGGGCTGGGTTTGGGTTTTGGGGTACAGGGGTATTTTTAACATAAATTTACAAATAATAAAATTAAAATTAATTTTATTAATAAAATTATTTAATAATTAAATAAAAAAATTAAATTAAATAATACAAAAATATTTATTTACATTATATATTGCTATTATATACTTACCTATACTTACGTTGTAATGGTATGCGTTGTAATAGTATCTGCGTTGTAGTGTATTGCGTTGTAGAGGTTTCCGTTGTAAAATGACCTGCGTTGTAAAAAATGCATGGTAATGGTATGCGTGCTAAAAGTACGCGTGGTAACATCATATATCCCAACTGGACTTGACCCGGTCACCTCTGCTGGCCAATGTGGGAGTGAGCTCCTTCAAGTGCTGTTCTCAAGGTTTTGGACACTTGGCAGGAGTTAGAGTGTACTTCACCCTGCCTACCTGAAGGTTACTTTAGGTCTGCCGCAAAGTGACGCAGGGCCTGCAAAGCCATGCTCCTACGAACTGATGGCTTCACTGGAACAGATGCCGAGCGATGCAGAGCCTCGTCGCCCAGCTGAAAGCCTCACCGGATCTGATGCTGAGCAATGCAAAGCCATGTAGAACCTAGCCCTGGAGCTGGAAGCCTCATCGGATTTGATGCAGAGTGATTCAAAGCTTAGCAGAGCCACGCTCCTCCTACCCAAAGGCTTCGTCTGATCTGACACTGAGTGACGTAAACCCCTACCAAGTCTCACCCGGCAGCAGAAAACTTCACTGGACTGACACAGCTACGAGAGGGAACGTCGCGCAGACATCACATCAAGGACAGAAGGTACAACTCCTTGTAGGCCAAAGTTGGTCCTGTACCCCCCCTGAGCTCTGTTTTTTTTTTTGTTTACATTTTTTTATTAGGGTTTTTTACATTTCCAGGATAGGTCGCAGAACAATCAACATAGATGCTATCATTACATGACAATTACAATTGTGGTTCAATGACAACAGGTTGGCCTTTGTCTCTTGGGTGTGACAATGGTGCATTGAGTCCCTGAACTCATCAGTGGGCTATCTTGTTGCAAAATACCATGTCTTAGTGTACCCGATCCCTTGGACTATATAATTATGGGGTCGTGTGGAACTGTTACCCCTCCGTCAGTGTTCCAGCCTACTCGGCTTATGCTAACAGCAATGTTATATGTAAACGTGTTGGACATGAACTTGCCGACTGAGGCTAAACTGGGATCCGCGGGGGGGATATCCCCCGAGGAGGTGTAAGGGAAGGAGGGGGAGGAAAGTAACGTTAGAAAGAGATAACGGCGAGCAGAGGGGGCGCAGTGCTTCCGGGCGGTGCCCCGGCGGACACCGCCCTGTGGGAGTTGGCGATACGTGCCGCGGGGGGGGGGCTAGCAGGAGAAAGGGAGGTGGGGGAAGATCTGCAGCCATATCAGATGACCCCGCCCTAAGCTCTGTTGAGGTCGTCTTGAACTTGTGACTTTGTTCAGATCAAGTGCGACCAGATACCAGCAGTTGGCATTATTTTTACCATAAACTTTGAAAACTCAAACTCTGGTTCTACTGACTGGATTTTTGCCATTTTTATGTAATTTTATTTATTAAAATATTCTCATTTGTCTAAATTGGTTTGGGATTTTCCTTGTATTTTCAGTGCATTACTGTTCAAAGTGCTCCATAAATACTTTATACACAGCCCCTAAGTTAAGCCTGATTGCTTTCGTGCCAAACTACCAGAGAGTGAAGCACAGGTTTATTTCATGACTTTTGTGGTTCACCCTGAAAAGGACTGTGATTATTTGAGGTGGGTTCTCACCTCCTACACCCGAACTAATACTCCAATATCTTACATCTGCCAATATCTGGTTCACATTACTGATCCAGCATTTAGGGACTCAAGAATGTCTATCATCTGGACCCAATCTAATACCTAACAGGCCCTTTCACGCTGAATGAGTTTAAACCAATCTTACCAATTTGCTCATTATTTTATTTACCTCTTCCTTCTTCGATGAATCTTGGTTAGTGGTCATAGAGTGGCAAAATAATATTAGAAAAGTAAAGAAGTACCATTACAAAGAAATAATCATCCAATATAACTAAATTGACACTAATAAAGACAAACTTGGTTCATAAATCAATATGCTTTATCAAAATTATGTGATTTCTCTTCAAGTACAATACAGCTCGAATCATAGATCATCACACAAAAGAACAGTAATGAAATAAATCACAATTGTACATCTCAAATATCAGCGCAATGAGAGAGAGGATAGGTGTAGAGGCAAAAGAATTAAGACATTTGCAAATTAGATTTATTCAAATTCAGATTATCATACTAACTGATCACGCAAAGTATTAGAAATCTGAGAAGCTACCCTCTGGCCATGAGAGTAAGCTGGGCATCGTCAAGAAGAATTGAGGAGCAAAGTCAAAGAGTCGGGACCAGAAGAACAACAGCCAGCCAAAAAGTTAGGCAACCTCAATACAGTTCTCTCCTCTTATAAAGCAGAAAAGAACACGCCTAACCCCCACCCTCTTACTACCAATGGTTATACCCTAAATTCACTAAAGGTCCAACCCCTAATGTATCATTACACATAGAATTCTCAAATCTCATTGGTTCAAAGCAAGGGGTGTCTAATCACTCCACTGTTGATGCACCCAACTTTTCAACAGTTCCTTTGTATTTGACAGCTCACGTCATCAACTTTCAGCAGAGGAAATTCAGTTATCGCTCTTCCATGGCTTGTACATTTCTCCATCTTGCAAATCTATCCATATTTGTTATACAAATGTCCACATAATTCGCTTGGCAAGGAAGTTCCATTCACAATGTTCATTGCTTCATCTATACAACCGTGGCCATCATCAGGAACTTACAAAGGACAGATTACATATTTTCAGTCTACATTCTAATAAGCAAACTAAACCTAAAAAGACTCTTGAGGCCTTCTCTGCAGAGCAGTAAAATGTGCTCTAGGAAAAACAAATACAAGTGTGATTATCATTGTTATTTTAGAAAACTCCACTTTTAAACGCTCTATGAATGCCTTTGCTTGCAATTTCGAATGCTCTGCACCTTATTTTCAAATAGCCAGTAAAAAGAATCTCGCAGCTTTTTGGCTGTTATTTTCTGCATTAATCGTGCGCATTTGCGGCCCACACTAACTTTCCCCATCACGCTCTTGTGCAGTTTTCATTTTTACCTCTTTTTAGTTTTGCGCTGTTCATTTTCACACCATTTTGTTAATAATCCACACAATGAGGAGTTCAATCCGAGCAGGGTTTATTTAGCGAAAACCCTGCTCCATCAATTCCTCCTTTGATGGCGATTAATTCAATTACAGGTGTTACTCCTGCAATGGTCTCAGGACCCATTTTGTACTGTGGTGTTTTTGTAAATTCTGCACCCTGTTTGCCTGAAATCTGAATAGGATCAGCTCCTTTCATCAATCCAATGTCTTCCCCTGAAAAATCCCACACATCAGTCATCACTGTATCTCTCAAATCAACAAGTAGATCATTTGCTGTAAATAAAGGATACAAATCATTCATTTCTGTCCCTTGCCTTGCTATCATCATCTTGAACACCACGTCTTCATCCTGCATATGAAAAGCTAGACCATCTGATGTACAATAGATGGTGCAATTCATCCTACAAAGTAAATCTCTACCTAGCAGGTTAACTGGGCTCGTAACACAGACCACAAAACTAGGCAAGGCTTTAAAATCTCCAATGTTTCCCTTCATAGGTTTTGTCACTGGAGTACCTTAAACTTGGATCGTATCTCCCGAGCGGGGTAGGTTAGGAATTTCCACAGTTCTCACAGAGGAACAGGTAGCACCAGTGTCTACAAGGAATGTAATTACATTACCTTCTACTTCTCCATCCACAAATGGACCACACTGATCTACCACCTCTAGAGATGCGCCAAGCACACACTCCTCCTCCCCCTCAGGCACCATCATTGAGATGTATCTGAATCAGTCTCCTGGCACTGCAACCAGTATTGTGAAGCCATTTGCACATTTTGATTATTATTAACTCGCTCTCCCGTATGAAAACCCACATTCGCACTGTTTCTTTGTACTTGAGCATTCACATTGTTTGGCATAGGGCCTTGTGGTATTTATACCTGTGTAGCTACCTGTTGCAGTTGTATCTGATTTCTACTCACCTCTGCTTGCTGATTAAAATTCTGATTCATTTCATTATTCTTCAGGAAAATCTTACACTTGCGTTTCCAATGTCTCAACTTGCTGCACGCATAACAAGGACACTTCTTTTTCATCTCTTCTTTATTACCTCTACTTCTTCCTTGAGTAGAAACACCACCATTCATCATGACATCTCGCATGTTTGAAATTTGACCATTCTGAGTATTCTGATTCTGACCCTTTCCTCGGAAACCTGTCTGAGAAAAATCTATAAAATTACCACCTTTCTCTGCCACTTTCATCTGTGCCCACATCAATTTCTCTTTCAACTTCTTATGTCTCGATTCAATATCATCACTACAATATTTTGCATACCGCAATATTTCATCTACACTCTTGTTTTGCCAACACATCAAATGCTGATGAATCATATTACTAATCTCTGGTTTCAAACCAAACACAAAAAAATGTCCCATGTCTTTATCAGTAATGCTTTCAAAACCAATATACTGTTTAAATACCTGCAGAAGCCTCGCATAATAAGCATGTACTGTTTCTTTTGACTCTTGAGTTGTTCTATCTATTTTTACCCAATCTGTTTCTTTTGGTGAAATCTTTCCCTTCAGGTAGGTAATTACTTGATTATATTTTTTCACCACTTCATCTGATGGCGCTCCAGTCTTTGCATCTCTGGGATATTCTTCTTTTGGCCAATCTACTGCAATTTTACACTCAGCCCATAAATCAGCTGGAACTACAATGTCAAGCAAACCATCCAAATCCTTCAACATGACTTTTGAAACTTTTACAAATCTTTCTACTTGTTTGTACCACGCAACTGTTTTTTCTCTCAATCTAGGAAACTCATTTGCAAAAGAGAGTATATCCTGCCTTGACCGAGGAACATGAAAATAGCCACCTCCTGTTACCTCTCTCATTGGATATATCCTTTCAGTTGTTGTTGTCTCAGCCCCTGTCTCTCTCGCTGGAAACATAGACGATGCTCCTTTATTTTCAAGCATTTCTTCTTTCGTTTGAGCCCATCTGTCTCGTCAACGTTTCAATTCACCCCATCGTCTCAATATATTATTCAACTCCTTAATTTGCAATTGCTTACCAGAAGCACTCAAACTCTCCAAATCTTTATCACTAAAATCAAATCAAATTGTCTTTTTCAAAGCCTTTGATTTCTCTATATTCAAATCTATCATGAAGACTCTTTGCTCTCATTGTAATATTCTTACACAAAAACAACAATTCTTCTTCCTGACTAATCGTACCAATTCTTCTTTCTGGACTAATCGTACCTAGTCCGCTTTTAATCTACTTACATCCATGCTTGTCTCCACTTTATTAGACACCATCCCTCTAATCCTATTACACCTCCTGAAGTAAGTGTCACTTCTCTCACGTTTTGCACTAATCTTCTAATTTCCATATGTACATTACTCTTTGGGGTTTCCACTGATCTCTCTGACATATCAATCAATGTTCCTGTCTCACTCACATCAGCACCACTCTTAACCCTATTATCATTAACAGGTACTGTCAAGGTATGTACTTGTGAAATATTCCGACCCTCACTACACAAAGGAACTATGTGACCAATCGTCACAGGAACTGATAAAGCTTCTGCATTCAGATTCAAGTGAGTAATCTTTTGTGTTAAATCATCTTTTACCTGACTCATTATATTTGTAGTTCTCACTTGTAAAGGCTGATGAATCTCTACTTGAGTCAATGGAGCATTCAGGGTAACTCTCTCTTGTTCTTCCTGATATGGCGGAGGCCTGTTTAGTAATAATTCATCCAACAACTCATCTTCAACTTCATTAGGCTCTGGATCTGAACATTCTACATTTTTCTTTTTCTCTTTACACTTTCCTCCAGCCTGATTCTCTACTACAACAATCGGATATAAACCTTCACCTGCTACAATCACATCCCTTCTCCATCATTTCATTTGGGCAACCGATTTTGCCTCTGAGTATCTACTCACAGTATTTCTTTATTTATTCGTAGACCTGTCTCTCTTATATGCCTCATGCTACCATTCCTCAAGTGCTTCGTACTGCATAGGTCTAGGGTTTGGTCTCAATTGATTCATTTGATACCTCAGGTTCTCTAAAATCCTCACATTAAAAGTACCATACTCTGGAAACACCAAATGCCCATCTCCTTCTGTATATATCACCCAATTCTCCAACCATGTACATGCATGATATCCTCGTTCTTAAGACATAAAAGAAGTAGGCGTACCATCAGGCAGTATAGGAATTCCTTCTCTAATAGGGATAGGCTCATCTTTTCTAAACAAAGTCTTCCTCATTTTCAATAATTTCATTTTATTTTGTTCATTACGCAAAAAAGAAAACTGAGAAAACTCTTATCTCCACAAATGCTATTTGTTCATGCTGCCCAATACCAGTGCGGCTCACACCAACCAACCAATAAGGCATTTTCTCTTGAGACCTGATTTAAAGTGGCTAGAAACTCAAATGAATTACGAGGCTTATCTACGTTCAGCGATATATATATATATATGCTCCTACACAGTGAATCCCAGTTGATTTCACCCTTGATTCAAGTTATGTTCCCCATTGCAGCACAATATTATGCATCTATTAGAACAAATGATATGTGACAAATACCCACTATAATGTGTACAACGAAGTTAAATTCTTTATTATAATTTAAACGGAGCATAAACTGTAGCAGTAAAGTGATAAACTGTAACAATGCCTACAGCTGCAATGATAATGTACTAAAATGCATGTACAAACTTTTATATGAAATATGAGGTTGTCTATTACAAATTAAAGAATTTATAAAAATAAAAAAGTATATATATATATATATATAGCATATGAAGATAAAATAAAGGTCAGGAAAGTTCACAAATTTGCTTGTGACCAAGCAGACTATAGTAACGGCCAAATTTTCACCTTTGCACTCAAATACAACACTATGAAACGGCAACAATATAGTGATAATGGTAATAAGAAAACAACTTCACAAATGGGAGCAACAGCAATGCGTGAGACCAATGATGAAACTGAATCTCTGACCAGTGACTCCAGTCTAGATTCAGATTGCAACATACATATGGCTCCAAAATTAAATCTGGAACAAGAATTAGATTTTTTAGTCGAGGAAAGACTGCAAACATTGAGACCGAGGCAAAAGAACATAAGAAAAAACAGAGGAACAAAAGAAGACGAGAAAGAAGAAGAAAACACAAGCAAAAAACAACAAAAAAAGAAGAAGACAGTAACTTGGCAAAGGAAACAATAATGGATGACAAATCTATCATCAATTTGTCAGATATTATACTGACTAAAGCGGAGGAGCAATTACTAGCTCTTGGACTAAACTTTTGCCCGAAACAATCTTTTAACTATGCGTCAACAGGCATCTATGTTTTCTGCTTCATCAGAAAATTAAAATTAAAAAAATGATTTGCATTGCAAAGTATCAAAAAATCTTCTGAAGCTAATTTGCGTCCATTGGAATCATTAACAGAAAGATTGGATTTAACATCTTCAGATATATCTACCCTCTTGACTAGGCATGACCTCAAAGATGCAACCGACTCGCAACCAATGGGGCCGGATTTTGATTCAAATACTCAGTCAGACTCAATAAAATCAATATGTCACAAAAAGGTGTTGGCATGACTCCGTTTTAATCCACATCCAGTTATTTTCCCTATATGACCAAGGACGCTGTTCACACTTTTCACGACTGTGTGACCAATGACATCAAACAACTCTATAGAACTGCGAAAAACAAAAAGAAATATAATCGCAAGCAAATAGAGTACAACAATCTGATAAAAAAACTAAATGAAAATACAAACATTGTGATAAAGAACTCAGATAAAGGTGGCAATTTGGTCATCTGGCCCAAGAAAGATTACATTATTGAAGCCAATAGACAATTGGCAGATACCAATTGCTATGAAAAAACAACACACAAAGATTATATAAAGGCGAAAGAGACTCTACTGAAATTGTTATAGAAATGGCGCAGAGAAGGCTTAATTTCCATGGAGGAATTTAAATTTATGAACAATGAATTCCCTGTCCTTCATGTGCTATATTTGATCTCAAAGGTTCACAAAGGTATAGTTCCTACGCCAGGAAGACCGATCATTTCAGCTATCAAGAGCGCTAGTGAACAGATCGGTCAATACATTGATTTTTTCCTGCAAGACATGGTAAAACGTTTGCCTAGTTATGTTAGGGACACCAGTGACTTTCTACAGAAAATAAATGATCAATAATGGAATGATGACATGTTGCTAATAACGTTAGATGTAGAGTCTCTCTACACCAGTATAGATCATAGCAATGGGATAAAAGCTGTTGAACACTTTTTTGGCAGAAGATTGTATGAATACTATGAGCATAATAAGGTCATTATCAGTCTTATAGAATGGTGTCTTTACAATAATTTCTTCCTTTTTGGAAAGGACTTGTTTAAACAACTTAGAGGTGTGGCAATGGGATCCTGTTTCTCCCCCAGCTACGCGTGTTTACACGTTGGCTGCTGGGAGGAACAGGTCCTAAACAAGAAACATCAGGTTTGGGGCAATGAAAAGATTGTAAAATATCTTCGTTATATCGACGATATTTTTATTTTATGGCAGTGAGATGAGGAGGAGGCATCACTCTTTGTAGAAGAGATTAATGACAATTCCCTAAATTTAAATTTCACGTCCCACATGAGTAAAAAATAAATTGAATTTCTTGACGTGAAAGTCTACATCAAAAATGCCAGATTAGAGACTACTCTTTTCAGAAAACCCACCGCAGGGAATACGACTTTACACGCCACCAGTCTGCACCCCAAACACATCATCAACAGCATTCCTTATGGAGAAATCCTAAGACCTAAGAGAATATGTAGTACCACCAGTGATTTTGCAACTTGCTTGAAAGACATGATAATTAGACTCAAATTGCGTGGATATTCTGATGTCATCTTAAATCAGGCTGTAGTTAAAGCCAATTTGCGACCCAGAGAAAGTCTGTTTCTTTCTAAATCCAATGATACAGAGAATTTTGAGATGAGTTCTGGTGCTAACCACAATAATGAAAACAATGAATGTCCTAGATTTATTACTACTTAAAGTAACAAAGAGAGTAAAATCAGGAACATCATAAAGAAAAACTGGCCCATAGTTTTAACTGACTTGATACTCGGCTCAAAATTACCCAACTCCCCCTCCGTTACGTTCAGAAGAGCTAGAAGGCTGGGGTCTGTATTGGATAAAAGTAGCCCAGAAGTCAGACAGAGTACTATGTGGCTGCAGCCAGCACATGGGTTCCGGAAATGCACTACATGTAGAGCATGCAAATTTGGAACAAATAGAACACATTACCAGACACCTTTCAGTTCTCAAGACATAGCAATCTCTGGTAGTTTTAATTGCAAGACGGATTTTGCTGTCTATGTCTTAACATGCACATGTGGCGTGAACTACATCGGCAGTACAAAGCTACAAGTGCATGCTAGGATTTTACAGCATTTAAGAGCCATTTTACATAATGACCCAGCCTACCCGGTAGCGCGTCATTTCAAAAGATTTCATGACAATGACTTGGCGTACCTGAAATATTATGTGGTAGGGGCCATTCCAAAATCACGTAGAGGTGGTAATAGAGAACACAGTTTAAGGCAATTGGAAACCACCATGATTTTGGAATTTGATAGTAAATGGCCGAACGGGTTAAACAATACAGAAGATATGTACAATTTCTTATGAATACAATGTTCCCCGTATTACTTGTACCCTGACATCAGTATTATTAATATCTGTCTCCCCCAGTAGATTTTAGTATAGTTGGTTTTAGATATTTATGTAGCAATACCTATATTTATTATTGTTTTTACACATATTTATCAGGCCAGCAAGAGTAATTTAGCTGCTAGTCGATATTATCGCCAACTTGAATTGCATATGTTTTCATATGTTATGTCAATATTATGAATTACTGCTTCATTCGCTAATATAGATGAAAAATACCCCCCCCAAAAAAAATATTTTTTGATAATGATTTTTTCTTTTCATCAAATTCTCTCCACTTTTTAACACATTTTAGCACTTTTTACTGTGATGATGGAAGGTTGTTATTTATGATGATTTTTAATAATGAAATTTGTCATTGACTAATTTTATTGTTATTGATATTTATATACCAAATATTTATCATCCAGTTTGCACTTTAGATAAAATTTGCACAAACTTTTTGCACAGTTTGCACATCAACCATAAAACAATGTTAGGATACCAATATGTTTTTGCACTTTAACATCTATTACTTTGTACTGTCTGAACAGTGAACTATTGATGATTCTTGACGAATTAGTGTACTGTCTATGTGTTGGGTGTGGGATTTATCCCTCTTATTTGTCCATAGCTCAAAACCTGTATTCATACAGTGATTTACATAACTGACATTGATATGTCTTGCATTTATGCGGGAAAAACAATTTCCCAAGACAGTATTTCTTCAGTTTCTTTTGTCACATGATCAATCATGCAATAGATTGTGGGTGTGCACTATTAAGCATAGATATAAAATAACAACATGGTTGAAGCGATCCGCATGTGAACAAGGGCTCTCGAGCCCGAAACGAGTCATTGCTGTTTTTACCTGAAAATAAAGAATAAACATCTTCATCAGATCCTGTGGTCCGTCTCCTGCTTCGCCGGTCTCTGTGATTGGAAGTGGCTGTGGAGTTTTCACGTGTATATATATATATATATGTATATATATATATATATACAATATATATATACAATCAGCTCACAATGAGCCCATTCACCACGAGGTTCAATAAGGGGCAATCATTAATAGCATTCATGCTACCATTCTTTCTGTATTCAAATGTGTGCGCACCTAAAAATATCAAGTGATGTGCCAGTATTGTTAAGAAATTATTTAAACAATACGCGTGACAAACAGCCAAAATTTAAATGTATGAGCCTTCATGCCTGTTTAGTATTTCTTTCATGTTTATTAGTCACACGGAGGGGGGTGAAAGCATCACACACCAAAAAATCAAGTATAAAAATAGAAAGCGGACTGCGTAAAGTCAATTGATAAAGAATACTCTGATATTCGAAACGCATCTGACCTGACACAAGCTGGTATTCAATAAAGACCTGCTTTCTACCACAAAATTTGGAGTCCGTTTTTCGTCCTTTGGAGCATTACCGGCTGGTGTGTAACAGAGAGGAGCGAGACAACTCATTTGGATATATATATATATATATATATATATATATATATATATATATATATATATATATATATATATATATATCGCAAAGTACTCCTTCACAGCCGCACCTTCTCGCTGGCAGTCGGATTAAAAGAGCACGGACCACAAGATTAATAAAATACCACTTAGTTTATTTTGTTCTTCTCACAAACGGCAGCCATTACGCGTTTCGACACTCCCAGGGGACTTGATCACATGACGCGCATCAACCATTGGCATTTCATTTATAAAGGTTACACTTTTTTTCTCTGTTTCTCATTTTTTTTTAATGTTAGCCACGTGATAAAGTTTGCCTAATATAACAACCATCAACATAGTGCAGAGGCAGAGGTAGAATCATGTGACCTCTAGAACCGAAAGTATAACACTAAACTTTGCTTATTGATCAGTGTTGAAACAGTTGCTCAGTGTGCAAATATGCATATAAATAGATAAATACATACATAAATATTTATATAAACATTAAATATGTAAACATTTGGATCGCTGCCATAGTAAAAACATCAGTGAAGGTCAATCAAAATTTCATTATTTAAATGTATAAAAATATAAATATGAGAATATATAAATAAATATTTAAAATCAAGGAATAATTGGATAAATCCGTTACCATTATTTCTACAGTACTAGTGGTGATACAAGTACATTTTTTGTTTATTTGAAATTCCTCTTGACTAATCATTATCCTTGCCCAAATGTCCGATCGTTGATTCATCAGTGGCAGTTACATTACGTATGTACTCCTTCTTATTTTTTTTATTTTTTTTTAAACTCTGTTTATTGTTTTCCGTATACAAACAATATACATAATGATGACCAAGCATACCTTCAATAAGCATGACATTTCTAAGGCGCATGGAAAATCATGTGACACTTGATACTACATTCAGGGTAGAATATCTGTAAAATAAACCCAGATGTCAAAGATTCCACAGTCAGCGTATTGTCCATAATAGCACCAGGACATCTATACAAAACCTGTATGCCCGTGCTGTAAGGCCTTATTAACAGGTCAACTTATATTACCTTCCTCAACCCACCCTCCCTCTCGCCAGCGTGTCAACTAGAAAACCAAAGTTTGATAAAATGACAAAATATATCCCTGGGATCTATACATGGCATCATACATACAGCAGTATAACATAATAAGACTATTACGGAAGTGGAGACATTCCATCTACGCCTCTTCATATCGTCACTTGGGACAATCATGTTACAAGTCTTCGTCATCAGCAAGGCACTCAACTCCGAATCGGAGTCAATATCTGCGGCCTTCAGCTCTGCAACCAGGGCCTCCCAGGCTCGCGCTGCAACGCCTTGTCATTATGGGACCGCTGGGCCTGCTGCAGGCGAACTATGCTCTCGCTCCCTGCCCATACAAGTAACGCAGCCTTCCATCTGGGGAAACTAGGCCCCCCTACAGCCTTCCAGTGGGATGTGATTTCCTTTTTGGCTAGCACTAATCCTAAGTCTAGGAATTTACTTGTCAATTTAGTTTTACTAGTATGTGCAAACCAATGTAGTAAGTAGGTCCCCTTGTGCGGACTAGTCCCTCTGTTATATTACAAAGTAAGGTAATTATGTCCTCCCAGTATGTACCCAGTTGTGGACAGTCCCACAACATATGTAACAGGTCTGCGTCCCTCAACTTACATCGAGGGCATTGTGCTGTATCTACATGGAAATATTGGTTGATCTTCGCCGGTGTTAAATATGCCCTGTGCAATATGTAAAAATGGACCAATTGGAATCTGGCATTTCTAGTGCCCTTCCACGCCCTCTTAATTATTTGCGACCAAGCCGAGTCAGGTATTTCTTTATTCATATCCGCCGCCCTTTGAGTGCGTAGCCTCTGCAGTGGCGATAACCCCTCTCCGATCATTGGTTCTAAAAGGCCCGTTCCCCAGTGTGAGACTTGGCCCTTTCCCCAAAATGTTTCGCCTTGTATTTCCCTTTTAAATCAGAATGCCCTCATGGTAACAACAATGTATAGGCCTTGTGTAGTGAGGAAAGCCCTGTGTACTGTGAAACTGATGTTAAGATGCAGGTGTCTTATACCCCTAACATGGCTGCCACTGACCACTGCTGCTGCAGCGTGGTTTAGTGGGCACATTCTAGTGGCCAGGGCCTGGCTGGAACTCTCCAAACAATGTATCAACTTAGCCTGCCAGCCTGCCCACAGGTAGAATGGTGGAACCTCCTGGAAGCCTCTGGAACCTCCTGGAAGAGGTGAGGTGACACCAACTGCCACTACCATCTGTCAACTGGCAGTATATGAGGAAAGGGAGGGAAACTTTCCTGTCAGAGTGACTGAGGGGAGACCTGGGGGAGGAACCTATGCAGGAGTTTAGGCAGAGGGGCCTAGTCAGGGACTATGATACTGGAAGTGACAGGGCTTAGAGTGCTGCCTTACAAGTATTGAGGACTCCTGTAAATCCCCCCTGACCAAGCCCAGCGGAAGGGAACCCCCAGGGACCACTTGAAGGGATTGGCTGAGGAGAATTTTATTGACAGCCAGCAACTTAACCCCCCCTTCAAGGAACCAAGAAACTAAGCCTCTATTTACAAGGGCTCAAGAAACCTAAAGCGCTAAGAAGAAATTAAATCATCACAGGACTTTTGAAGAAGTAATCAGGTATTGGCGCTGTACTGACCCTGCGTTTCCTGATGTCACCTGGGGTCTCCTTTGCTAACCTGCTACTGGGGTGTCACCTGTCCTGTATATCTAGCGCTGCCCTTGATGACCCTGTGAAGAGCGCTGAAGTAATGGAGGGGGTTGCTGCCTTCTGAAGCGCTATATTTGCCTGAACTGCAGCACCCTGAACTAAATGTTATTAGACCTGCTGGTCTTGCCCCCACCTCGTGTGGGCCAAAGCGCTATAGCCCTGCACCCTGCTGTCTGTGAAGCGCTAGAATCCTGGGCGTGATTCCTGCCTGAAGCGCTATATTCTGGGTGCCCTTCAGCAGCGCTACCTGGAATGAACTGTCTGCCGAGCGCTACCTCTGCTGTGAATTGCCTGCTATATCGTAGTGCTGTGAATCCTGAAAAGCGCTATCCCCCTGAAGCGCTGTGTCACCAAGAACTACTGTGGCTCTAGAAGTTGCTGCCTTCTGAAGCGCTGACCCTGCTCCCCCAACGCTCCCTTGCTGTCCCTGTGAAGAGCGCTGAGGTAGTGAAGGGGGTTGCTGCCTTGTGCAGTGCTGTACCTGCAGGGTGCTATTATCTAAACCTGATTGCCTGCTGAAGCGCTGTCCCCAGCATTGCCTGTGGCCAAGCGCTGTCATGTGAGGAACTGAGGTAGTGCCCAGGGAAGCGCTGTAATTTCACTCCAAGCGCTTTCTTGAATGTCCCATAGAAGCGCTGTAATTGTGCCTCCAAGCGCTCACTTGTAGGCCCCAGAGAAACGCTGTATTTTTGACCTTAAGTGCTCACCTGTTGGCCCCTATGTGCCTCTAGTGACGTGGAGGCCATTAAGTTACTGTTTATGCCTGAGGACAGGCTTGCCATTCATTAACTGTTTGGGCCCTGGTTCCGGCGTAGGCCTAAAGACATGCTGAGTTCACCTGCGATTGCTTAGCCCTGCATAGGAGAGTCCAAGGCATAGTAAAATGCTCATTGAGAATGCTTTACTGAATTGCTTATTGAAATGTTCTCCTTAATTAACAGAAATGTTTTACTAGTCTAAAGCAAGGCCTGTGCTTGCTTAATGAGATGTTGCTCTCTAGCAATGAGTAATGTTCTATTTATAAAAATTACTTAATGAAATGCCTATGCCTGATTCCTTCCCTGTAATGTTTACTCCTGATTAGGGGGATGTTACCTATGATTGGGAAAGAGTTTTGAAGTGGTTATTCCTGCTTGGAACCAGGATTATTCTGAACTATAGAAGTTTTATTACAACCCTGCCCCAGTGTTATAACCTCTACTTGTTTACAGGATTACTCTTGGGTGCTGAAAGGTTTATGCCTGCTTAATGTAGGAATTAGAATGTTGATTCTGGCCTGGGGGTGGAAACGCCAACAGCTGCATAATGAACGGTGACTGCTGGATAATGAAATATTTATTCATGTTGGTTGAAAGGTGGAGCACATGCCCACAGTTATGGAGTGAGATGCTCCTTGCTTTAAAGAAATGTTTTCATTTACTAAAAGGCTTTACATGCATAAACCAAGTCTTCTAAGCTCAGGCTTGCCTGTTAAAAATGGTTAATTTTGCACTAAGGGATGTTTATTCTTATGAAATGATTTCTCCCACTGAGTGCCATATTTAGTGAAAGCCTACCGTTACTCATTTGCTTGTTTACTGCTGTATAAGGAAACATTATTTCTTTCCAGACAGGATTATTGAAATGTACTGATGGGAAGCTTTTAAGGAGATAGATATTCATGTTGAAATGTTTACCCCTACTTCACTAAAGGTGTTAATCCAGCTGAAGGAATGGCTAACGCAATGCCTATCCAGGGTTTCTGAAATGGGCATATTTACAATGAAAAGGTTACGTCTATTGTTGAACTGCGTAATACCTACTCCTACTAGGGGTAATTCCTAAAATGGTCGTTCCTAATTAAGGAACTAGTTAAACCTGCACAAGGGATGTTTATACTTAGGAAATGTTTGCTCCACACTTAATGCCCTGTTTATTCCTGCACAAGGAGATGTTACTGTTTTGGAACTGTGTAGCCCTGATCTAGGGAATGTCTACTCCTACTGGGAGAGATGTATAAATTGGTCATTCCTGATTAAGGAGATGAATATACTTGCACTAGGGGATATTTATTCTAATGACATGTTTTCTCCTATACAGTGCTATATTTACTGAAACCTACAGTTATTTATTCACCTATTTATGGTTGGTGAAACATGGGTGAAATACCTGCAGGAACAAATGCCATGTTATTTGGTTGTCTCCTTAATGCATTTTTACAGGTGCTGTCAAGAAGCAAGGCGAAGGATAGGCCTGTGGTTTTCTGAAAATGTATTTATCTAATATCTGATATTTATTGAATATTTACTATTTATCTAACTAATATTTATTGATCTAATATTTAATATTTATTGATTATTTAATATCTATTCATCCATTATTGATTGCAAGTTTTGAGACACATGTATTCTAAATGAATTTATGATTTCCCTAATCCTGCTCTATCTATCTAACTATTTATCTTAATACAAATTACTTTTTTTTATACAAGCACTGGAGTGGAGTCATTTATTGTGTGCCCATGTTTCTGTCTCAGTGTGAGTGTGTGCTGCGTGATCGCTTAACACATGTGCTTTGGGATGCCTACCCGCTCGTGCCATGCTACCCTAGGGGACTGGTGACCCCAGTTCCAACACCCAGTATTTTTGGATGGCAGCAACTAGAGCCGCATGGAGTAAGAAGACACTCATCTCCTGAGGCGGAAGCCGGGACAACGCTCGTTATTACTTTTAAAAATTAACTGTGACACTGTGATTTTACTCACTTAATCTCCTCTCCCTGGGCACTTATTCTTTTGTTATCACGCACTGGGCATTCCCGCGCAGCGGATCTTAGCGCTGCCGCGGGTCACAATCTTCTTGCCGCCATTTTCAGAGAGCCCTCAGGCCACGCTCACTACCGTCAGGCCATGCCCCCCCCCACGCTCCCCCTCTCTTATAAACTATGTGCATTTCCTGGACGCGCAGCGGACGAACGCAGCGGGCGCACCTTCTGCGTCAAAGGAGCGCCTAAGGCAAGCCCGTCTGTGGCCCGTCTGCGCCAGTCCGCACCGGGACCGGGCCCAGGACCATGCCCCCTGTCCAGAACCATACTGATAGAAGAAAGTGGACCTATTCCAGCCAGGAGCTCCTATCACTAAGACCCTGCGTCACATGTACTCAGATTGAACTACATAAGAAAGGTAAAAATTGTCCATCTTGCTCACATGTTTTTGCTTTCTCACAGATTAGAGCTCTTAATATGCCCCACAACCAACCTAAGATACCAATCTATAGAAACTCTACTATTAAAGCAGGTATAATTAATGTCAGGTCTATGGTCAAACACAATGTCCACACAGCAGAGTTAATTGAAAGTCAAAATATCGATCTCCTATTTGTCACTGAAACGTGGGCAGACGAAGCATCTGACACCGATTTGACCCTTGCGATTCCCGAGGGCTTCTCCATCTTTAGAGCTGACAGAAAAATGAAACGCGGAGGAGGATTAGCAATCATAGCTAAAGAGGAATTCAAGATCAAAAGTTCAGATAAAGGAAGCAACCCGGATTGTGAAACATTGACCTTTCAAATTAAGATTACGAACAATTATATGTTTAATGGCTTACTGATCTATAGACCACCTAATGCTAAGACGCCTTTAATTGAGCTTTTAAGTCCATTTCTAGAATCAAGCGTGGCAAGCCTTGACTATACAATTTTAGGAGACTTTAATATACACTTGGAGAAAATATCCGACCCCAAGGTAATTTCATTCAAAGATGAAATGGCAAACTTTGATTTAGAAAAAAAAGTACATTTAGATACACACTGCGCCGGCCATACCTTAGATGGCATCTTCACATCATGTCAGAACCTAAATAAAATTGATACGCTCATGATCCCGTGGTCAGATCACAAGATGGTCTCCTTTTCATTAGAAATCGCACAAGATACAGGAAGGCCTGTCGAAGCCATAAAAACAACCACATATCCTGACTGGTCCAAGGTTCAGCCCCAAGCCTTTATCGACACTCTCTGCTCATCTTATCCAACTCTCGATGTAGACAGCAACAAAGCCTGTAAACAATTCAACGAGTGGTTGGAGGATGCAGTCCGACTCACAGTCCCACAAAAGAAAGTCACATTCAAAAGAAAGACCCCCTCACAACCATGGTTCTCAGAAGCTTTGAAGGAACAAAAACAGTTGTGTAGAAGAGCAGAAAAAAAGTGGAGAACCAACTACGACGCCCAGCAAAAAAAAGAATATAAAGCAGTTCTAGCTAGCTATAGAAAATTAATAACAACAGAGAAAAGCAAATACTGCGTTCAAAAAATTAATGAGTCAAAAAACTCTAGTAAAGCCCTCTTTTCTACCGTTAAAAAACTTTCAAAAATTGAAAACAGTACATCAGAAGAAATATCGTCAGATTTTTGTAACACACTAGGTGAATTCTTTGTAAACAAAGTATCTTCAGTTTATGACTCTTTCAAAAGCCATAATACAGACATGGCAGATCAGGCTACCTCACAATCAAAAAAAATCAGGGGAACAATCAGTCCAACCCATATTGTTCCAATTTATTTCTCCAACAGCAGATCAAATCCAGAAGGAATTACTCACCATTAACTCAGGTAGCCCAATGGACCCTTGTCCACCCAAAATAATGCAAATCTGCTTAGAACAACTGAGCCTGGTATTAGAAAAATAATTTTTCAAATACTTGGAACTAATACCTTTCCAGACAACTGGAAAAAGATATCTATCAGACCACTACTAAAAAAATCAAATCAGGACTGTGAAGAACCAAGTAACTATAGACCTATAGCTAGGATTCCTTTTGCCGCAAAGATTTTAGAGAAACTCTTAAACAAACAGCTTTCCCGATATCTGATGGACGGTAACTGGCTAGACCACTCTCAGTTTGGTTTTCGTGAAGGACACGGAACGGAAACTGCTTTAATTACAGCTGTGGAAGAACTTAGGAAAGTGCTGGATAATGGAGCGAAGGCCCCCTTGATATTACTCAACCTATCGGCGGCCTTCGACACGGTCAGTCACGAGATTCTCCTAACTCGTTTAAAAACAGCAGAAATACATGATTCAGCATGTACCCTCATCGCATCCTACTTAGTAAACAGAACTTTTTCAGTAGAAGTAGGAGGAGCGAAATCTAAATCTTTTAACTCACCCTGCGGGGTCCCGCAGGGGTCCTCGCTGAGTCCCACCCTTTTTTAACTTATACGTGGCCCCCCTTGCAGAAATCATAAGAAACTGTGGTTTCACCCCAATATCCTATGCTGACGACACCCAAATTGTGGTGTCCATCAGCAAGGATGTGGAGGATACAGCAGAAAAATTCCAACTATGTATAACACAGGTTAGCCAATGGATGGAAAGGAATTGTCTAAAGCTTAATGGAGACAAAAGTGAGGTGATGATACTAGGGGGTGACACAAACATCTGGTCCCCCGCTTGGTGGCCTAATGACTTGGGTAGATGCCCAAATTCATCAGAAAAAGTGAAGAATCTGGGCGTCACTCTCGACACCAATCTATCTTTTGAAGCCCAAGCCAGCAAGCTGTCATCAACACTCTGGTATATTCTAAAAATGATAAAAAAGATATTGCCTTATCTACCACAGGATTCGCGTAAGACAGTAGTGACAGCCTTAGCCTTGGCAAGACTGGATTACGGGAATGGTTTATGTGCCGGAGCTAGGGCAAAAATCATAGCTAAATTACAACGCCAATCAGTCATAAACTAAAATCCCTGCATTGGCTGCCAATTGCAAAAAGGGTGAAATTTAAATCACTCTGCCTGGCCTACAAAGCACTTCAGGGAACAGGATCACAATTTTTGAGGTCTCATTTAAAACAATATGAACCAGCGAGACTTCTTAGATCCGGCCAATTGAAGCTAATTAGTGTCCCCAGATTTAGACGAGCTAGCTGGGGTGGAAGAAGCTTCCTTGTACATGCAGCACGAACCTGGAATCAGCTGCCTCTTGCCATAAAAAATGTGCCCATCTCTGGAATCCTTAAGAAAGGAAGTAAAAACCTGGCTGTTCTCTGCATAACTCTAGACACCGTTCTTAAGAGATGAGAATCTGTCATAGCGCCAAGACGCCCACGGGCATTTGCGTGCTTTACAAGTTGACAAATCAAATCAAGTGTCCCAGCGGGAGCCCAAAGCTCTCCTGGACCGCGCTATAGGGCAATATGACTCCGTCCCCATACAAGTCTCCCACCACCTGCAACCTCAACATCTCTCACTCCGCAAGGGCAGACCAATCTCCACCATGCGGGAGGGCCGTGCACATGCCCAGTGGTATCTCTGGGGCGTAAGGTCGCTGCTCCCCAACTCTGCTATGGTATCGATTCCAGCAATGCCTCAGAATGCGTTCTTCAACAGACAGCTCATCTGCCCGTAGTTTTTGTTGTAAAACCACAAACGACAGAACATGTTGCAGCACATCCGGCTCGAAGTCTCGCTCCGGTCCTCTAAATTCCTGTGCCCTGCCCGAGTAAGGCCCTGGAACTGTGTAGCCAGGTAGTATAACTCGAAATCAGCGACTGCAAGTCCTCCCTCAGCTCTTGGGCGTATTAGTGTGTCCAGCGCCACCCGTCGCCTCCCTTTCCCCCCAGATAAAGCTGCCCACTACAGACCGGAGCTGCCGAAAAAGTGCGACAGGTATACGTATTGGCAATGTTCGGAAAAAAGTAGCCGGGGAAGCGCCACCATTTTTAACAGGGCCACTCGGCCCGCCACCGACAATGGCAAAGTTCCCCAAAACTGCTTGCTACTTTTAAGTCCCCTTATTGCTCTGCCAATATTGCCTTCGAGCAAGTCATCTTGGGTGTGATGAACATGCGTCCCTAAGTAAGGGAGGCAACTGGGTTCCCATGCAATATCAGGCAGAGGTACAGGTGGGTCGCACGTCCGAATCACTGGGAAGACGCAAGTCTTCACCCAGTTGACTCTTAGACCAGAGATATCCCCAAACCGGCGGAGGAGAGCACACGCTCCCTCCACTGCCTCCCCGGCATCCTTCAAGAACAGCAAGATGTCCTCTGCATAGAATGAGATATAATGCATCCGGCTGCAAAGTCACAGGCCTTGAAATGCCCTCCCCAGTCTAGCACGTATCGCTAGCGGTTCTATGGCAAGGGCGAATAGCAACAGGGAAAGCGGGCTACCTTGCCTAGGTCCACGCCCCACCGGGTATGAGGAGATGACCTTACCAACCCTTACCCTGGCGCTCGCAGACGAATACAATATTTCAGTCCAGCGGATATACCCCTCTCCAAGTCCAAAGGTTCTCATGACAAAAAACAAATAAGGCCACTCCAAACTATCAAATGCTTTTGAGATGTCCACCGAGAGGACCATCGCCTGACAGACCTCGCCGTGGTCCCCACCCAAGATACGTATCAGCCTGCGTACACTACCGGCGGTGTTGCGAGTAGGAATGAAGCCAGCCTGATCTGGATGAACCAGATGTATCATATGGAGAAGGAGCCGATTAGCCAGAATAGGACTCAGAATTTTATAGTCAGTGGTGAGCATAGACAGTGGCCGATACGCAGATGGGTCCGTAGGGTTCTTCCCGGCTTAAGTAGGGGGATGATGATGGCTTCCCTAGTCGAGGTCGGCAGTACCCCCAGCCGTCTGGCTTCCCTATAAACTAACAGTAACCTAGGAGCTAGGATATCAACATAAGCCGAGTAAAACTCGATGGGTAGTCCATCAATTCCCAGAGTTCTGTTGCGTGCCAACTGTTTAATAGCGCATCGAATTTCAGCAAGCGTGATATCTTGTCCGAGGGACTCCGCCTGCTCCGTATCAACGGTCGGCAGCTCCAAATCCTCCAAGAATGCATGCATCCCCGCTTCTCCGGCCTGCAAGTGGCTATCATATAAGTCAGCATAATAGTTACGGAATAGGGTATTTATCTGATGTTGGGTGTATTCCAGATGCCCCAACGAGGAGGTCAGCGCCAGAATAGGAACGCATTTAGGGAGGGGGTTGGCCCATCATGCCAGTAAAGTACCCACCTTATCCCTCTCAGCATGTGCGCGGGCCAGATAGGCCCTGTGGTCAAAGCACCTCAAGCGCTCCACAACCACTGCCACAGCATCTTTCAAGTTTAGGATCATGTCCTGCGCCTCAGAGTTAGTGGAGTGGGCCCGCTCGGCCTCCCTAAGGGCCCTCTCTGCTGTGTCTATTTCTTGCAATAGCAGCTTTCGCACTCCCACCCATTTAGTTATACAACACCCACGGATCACCACTTTGAAGGCGTCCCACTCCAAGGCGGTCGTCGTAGCCGTGCCTTCGTTCTCATCAAAATACTGCTCTATCCCCGTTCCCAGCTCGGCGCGGAAGGCCGTGTCCTCCAGCAATTCCGGACGCAACCTCCAGGACGGGACAGCAGAGCGCTCCAGGGCCCGGCAGAAACTCACCAGTAGTGGATTATGATCCGAGATGGTGTGCGATAGGTATTCACTGCCAGCTACCATAGTGGCCAGACCAGTACTACACAAAACCGCATCAAGCCACACATGCAAATCATGCAAAGCCGAGAAGTAAGAGTAATCTCGTTCAACGGGGTGTTGCGCTCGCCAGACATCCACAAATCCCCAGCTTTCCTGCCATTGGGTTCTAATCTTTGACAATTTAGGAATTGGAGCAGTAGGTAACGGAGTGAGGAAATATAAATTTTATGGTCAAGATGTGTTCCCTAGCGCGTACCCCACCGTCTCCATGTACGAGTTAAAGTGCATGTAACTTCCCTCCTGTACCAGCTATGAAGACGCAAATACATTTGCGTCCAACGTTAACATGTCCTCTTTCAGATCCACCTTGAATGGATTGAATGGTCCGTTCCTAAATATGCTATGCCAACGTCTTTTTGTAGTGTACTTCAACGTTTTTCAGCTCTAGCTGAGTAGGCCCCTGAATTTCTGTCACCGAGCCTCTTTTCTGGCTTCTGACTCCAAGGGCCTCTGCCCAGGCTGCCCCTGTACTCGTGAACTCTGACTTACTTCTAGCGCGGCCCCTCGCGCTCAGCTCAGCCTGCTGCCTGCCAAGATTGACTATAACCTTCGAGTTATCTGTTCCGCTCCCCGAAAATACATTCCTGCCTGCTAGTTTCAGTAAACATCCCTCCTCAGCTGCAGAGCCAAAGGGCCGACCTGTCTCTGTGCAAGTAATTCAAGTAATTCATAGCCCCTGTTGCCATGCTCCCATGGAAGGCCCATGCCCCCACGCTTCTCATACAGACACTCAGGCGCTTATACACGCACTCACAGCAAGTATAGAATAGCTTCTGCCCTAGAGACCTTTCCGTCCAGATAGCTTAGTTCCTAAACATCAGATACCAGATATGATAGAAGCACAAGTTGATCTGACATGCCAGACTTCTGTCTCTTTCCGTCAGTGTAAATGTCAAGTCCCCTGCACCCGCCAGCTTCACGTCAATCACACGTCATGCAGCTGCGCGCGCATCCAAGCTTCCGATTTCTGCTGACATTGCAACATTTCTGTTAGTGCCACCCCTTTTGTGACACCTACCTGTGACGTTTCTAGCATACACCTCTAGTTCACGCCTCTTGATTACGCACTTGTAACACGTGTATACTGTTATCTTGTCTTCTCTCAGCTGTTACGCCTCCTGCACTGTTGCTTATGGCATGAATTAAGTATATAAGCTATGTACTGTTAATAAAAAGTAGCGCTCTATCCCTTCTGACACCCCTGTGGTGGTCAGAATCCGATATCTTGGTCATGACCATTCCTTTTTAAGGAATAAAACCCCTAAGAACTCTAACACCACGGACTCTGTCTTTTTTCTTCCGATCTGAGTTATTATCGATTAAGTACTTACCTTGCATAGAAATTAAGAGAGTAAATTAATTATTTACGTCATTTGGCGCCCGAACAGGGACCCCTCCCCCACCTCACGCGCCGGTTGGCGCATTGCAAGCTCTGTCCCCTGCCATCAGTTAGATGGAACCTACGCGTACCGGCAGGATTTCCTGCATCTCCCTCTGACCCACGGAGGTGACGAAGACTGCGATCAGTGCCCAGACGAGGCGGTGAGGAGTGCGGAGGATCCCGACCAGAGCCTAGCCGAAAGAAACAAGGTCCGAGGTGTCAAGAGGCCCACCAGGTTTCCAAAGTTTTCCGAAGTTTCCCGAAGTTTTCCGAAGTTTCGAGTCGAGTCCAGTCGAGTTTTCCGAGGCCTTCTGTTTCCGTGCTTCCCAGTGAGTACCATTGCTGGGACGTATCTAGACGGGTTTGGGTACACAAGTCCGGTCTGCACTGTTTTTAGGCAGTGTATCTGTACTGTTTAGCAGTATATCTAGTATTCCGAATTTCTGAATTTCTGCACTGTTACAGCAGTGTATCTGTACTGTTTAGCAGTACATCCGGTATAGGGGGTAGTCATCTATGTCTCAAATGTCTTTTCATGTGATTAATGTTGTGGTATGAATGTGACCGTTTTATGTGCATTATTGTGTTTTCTTGTATAACCAGTTATATTCAGAATTAAGTATCAAGGATCGCGCATTCAGTATCGAGTAGGCAAAATGCCGTTTTTCAACAAGTTAAAGCAGATAGGAACTAGGAAAGGGATACTAGAGGAAGAAATTCCTATCCCCCCTAGGGACACTCCAGGTAACTTTATGTATAACAAGCATGGCATAGATGCCATATTGTATCTAGAATTATGGGCCGATTATACGAAACATCTAGACGAGAGACACAGATGGCCAGTTAATGGAACATGGGATGCCGAGTGCATCATGAAGGTAGAAGAGGCATTATGGAAAAAGAAAGCCAGACAATCTCAGAAAGACGCCATAGAATTCTGGCGTAAGGAATCACATAAACGTACTGAAAAAGCACTCCGTAGAGAAGACAGACTTAAAGAATCAGATAAAGCTCAAGAAAACGAATTAGTTACTGAAGGAATCCGAGTAAAAACAGAACAAATAGATCGCATCCGAAATAGCCAAGTAAACGGCATGTATCTTATGGCCGAGGGTACACCTGACGCCATTTAAGAAATACCGAAAAATCTGCCGCCACCACTGGTTCCAACTAAAGTAACACATAGGACCACTAAAGATATATTCCTGAATTCCTATCTAGAAGATGTAGCTCCCGCTTACACCAATCTGCCTGTCCGCGCCCTGCCTACTGACAGGGACGAGGGTGGCACCCCGCCCCCAAATCATGCTCCGCCAGTACCACGACAGACCTCCCCCGTTCCGCCAGCCCCGCCACTTCCTGCACTCAAAACAGATCTACCGAAACCACGTTTACCTGATCTAACAAAAAGACAAATTCAAGTACAAAAACAGACTCCACAAGGAGATAACACACAAGCCTCCGCTTCAGGGGGTGCGACCGCGGGTCCTCGGACCCCGCCATTAACTCACAGATTAAATGTCAGGGATATACAGAGTCCTCTCACGTTCAGATCACCCCGCTTTGATGCATTTAAAGAAAACATTTCAGTTTGCAGATACGATCCAGTACCCGGAAAAGACGACCTAATGATATTGGCATCACTACGGTTAAGATCTGCTACTGATATGTTGCTATGTTATGTAGGTATGAAGGATCGTCTAGATAGAATATATGAGTTTGTTCAGACAGGAAAAGACCCTGACAGCATCAAGGATGCCATGGAGAAACAGAAAGTTGACATTCAAGCACAGATATTACGATTTTTCATAAACTGTCTAATAAGAGAACGAGATAGGCCTGGAACAGATCAGAGTGAATTAGATGCACTGAACAAGTGGGGTCAAAATATAGCTGAAGGAAAACATGACAAAGGGACCTGCATAGCCACAATGTATAGGAAAATTAGGAAAGCAGTGCTAGAGGTACACCAAAAAGAGAAAGACAAAGCTTCCTCCGAGGAGGAAGAAGAATCTGAAGAACCAGAAAAAGCTGCAGATACTATAGCATATGTAGGTAAGGGAAATTACCTTAGGAAAGGCATCCGTCCAGAAAGCAAGAGAGTTTTCTTCTCTGCCTTGACAAATCCGAATTCTGCTGAACATCAGTTCCAAGAAACTGATAAAAGGCTTCGAGATCGAGTTGGGTACCACGTACTAAATTCTATGGATGAACAAGAACTAGCCCGATCAGCTGTATCATGGGCCGAAAATGCAGACATATATAATGATGACACGGTAGCGCAGACATTTCTGAACCTCTCCCCCGACGAACAGAAATTAGCAGGTGTATACATGATTCAGCACCTTCTCATCAAATACAGAAAACATTATTCTGATCCAGGTCCCTTACACGAAACACTAGAAGCACTACTCATGGATAGATGGAGAGGCTTAAGTACCAAGTTAATACAAATAATTCTAGAACAACGCCGTAGATATGACACGTTCATCAGCTCCGAATATGTTCCCGCCCCGCCCCCAGAAAGGAAAATGTATCACATGCAACGCCTGAGTGGCGTTGAAAGTCAGAACCCCTTACGAGAAGTGCACCCAGTTATGGGTACAGATAATACCTTGAAACGTGTATATGTACACACGCCATTGACCAAGCTAGAACTGTTAGAAATGAAGAAATTAGTCCCGTGCCATGATAAAGACCCTGCAGGTTTTCACAGAGAGCTTAAAGACATGTTACTGATGGGGGATTACACATATGATGACATCATGAAAATGTTAAAAGTACTGTTGCCCACGGGTATCTTCGAGAAATTGAAGGAAAAGGAATGGGAGGTGGGGGACACAAAGATTGCATGGGCAGAAATAGAGGACGAAGAAAGAAAACGGGTCCCGGGGGTAGGCCTTGGGGACAAAACTAAAGCATTACCAGGTTTGATAGTACAGGTCCTGCCAAGATTATTGACGACTAGAAAGGAAGATTGGGACGCCATCTCGTCCTGTAAACAGAAACATGATGAAGATACTAGTGACTTCTATTCAAGATTCGAGAAATGTTTTATTATTAATAGCGGCCTCAAACCAAGCAGCGAGTCATATCCGCATCTTTTTGTATCAAAGTTAGTCGAGAATTCCCTACCATTAGTTAAAAACCGAGTGTACAAGGTTGAAAGTACTTGGCAGGCAAACACGCCATCCCAGATGTTACAAATGCTCCAGTATCATCAGAACAGAATTAGAGAAGAGCAAGATCAGGAACAGAAGCGCATGAAAGACACGAAGATGAAAATGTTAGTAGCCCAGACGGTCCCAGCTGATGGTCAGAGAAAAGGTGGGACCCAGACAAGTCACCCTACAGCTCCCGTTAAAGGGACATGTAATTACTGCAAGCAGCCAGGTCACTACGTACATGAATGCCCAGTTCTGAAACATAACATAGCGACAGGTAAAACTAAAGAAAGACCGCATCCGCCTAGACAAGACCATAACCAGCATCAGTCTTCACAGAATACACAGAATACACAGCCTATGCATGCTTCTTCAGTTCCAGCACAGACAGTAGCGGTACCACAGCCACAGCCCATTGCCGCGACTCAGCAGGTTTCACAACAGATGTACCAGTATGCCCAGTCCGCATATCCAGATTATCCCCGATACACATGAAACAGCCTAGAGAGGGAAGGTGACTTGCCTCTTATTGAGATTCCTGTAGATCAAGAAGGTCCTTATGTACATAGTCAAGTATTAGGAAAAGACAGAAAGTTTTTAATTGACACAGGGGCAAGTCGCACCACAATCAGCCATGATGAAGTCCCAGGGGCACCCCTCTCAGGCTCACAGAATGTTTCCCTGGGTTTTTCAGGACAGCCTATTGTAAATGAGGTATCGCAACCAGTTCCCCTGGCTGTGGGTCCGTTATCACGTGTTACAGACTTGTTACTTACAAAATCATGTCCAGAAAATCTGTTAGGAATTAAAACATTGAAGGCTCTAGGAGCTATAATATGCTGTTCCCCGGAGGGAGTTAGACTCTTTCTACGGGATTTCAAGGGTCATTATGTTTTGCGAGAATTCGATGTCAGATTGAAAAATGTACCAGATTACTTGTGGGCAAAAGGCCCAACTGATGTAGGCTGTATGCACATTACACCATACCGCGTTACACTCAAGGCAGGTGTTGTATTACCCCGAATCAGACAATACAAGTTACCACCCGATGCTGTAGTGGCTTTACTGAAAATTATTGAAGAGCTCATTGCCCAAGGAGTGGTCGTAGAGACCGACTCCAATGTCTGTAATTCACCCATCATTCCGATTCTTAAACGTACTGATCCCAATGCACCGCCAGTATATCGGCTGGTGATTGATTTAAGAGAACTGAATAAATGCATTATTCCACAGTATCCTGTGGTCCCCGATATCTCATCCCTATTGACTGCTATTGATTCAGAAGCAACGTTCTTTACCGTAATTGATCTCAAGAACGCCTTCTTCAGCGTGCCTATTGATCCAGAGAGCCAATATCTCTTCGGATTCAGTTTAAATGGACGCAGCTTCAAATTTTCACGCGCACCTCAAGGATTCACAGAAAGCCCCAGCATCTATAGTCAAGCACTGAAAAGACAACTAGATTGTATTCAAATGCCAGTTAATACCGCTTTACTGCAATACGTCGATGATCTACTGATCACCGCACGAAGTGAGCCCGAATGCGAACAAGCATCACTGACAGTTTTACATTTCCTGGCAGACAAGGGACACAAGGTGTCCCCTTCAAAGTTACAATTCTGTGTTCAGCAAGTTGTGTACTTGGGTCACTTGCTGTCCAAAGTGGGGAGACAGCTCACTCCCGATCGCATTCAGTTAATTGTAAATATGCCGCAACCCCAGACACAAAAGGAAGTGCGGGCCTTCATAGGCCTCACCTCGTACTGCAGACAATGGATTCCCCAGTATGCATTTCTAGCCAAACCACTCATTCAGTTAACAACGCAGGAGGCAGCAACTTCGACTGCCCTCCCTTGGACTCAAGAACATACACAGGCTTTTGAAGAATTAAAGAAAGCTTTATGCCAAGCACCAGTTTTAGCGACACCATGTTACAGCAAACCGTTTACACTTTTTGTTACAGAACGTGATGGTACAGCGTTGTCTGTCCTCACCCAAGATCAAGCAGGTTCACATAAGCCTTGCGCTTATTTCTCAAGTACATTGGATTCAGTAGCCCAGGCACTCCCTGCATGCTTAAAGTCAGTAGCAGCAACAGCGTTAGCAATAAGACAAAGTGATTCAATTGTTTTAGGTCATCAGTTAACAGTACAAGTTCCACACTCTGTAGAGGTTCTGTTAAACAGAACCCAGACTCAACACTTGACTATAGCACGACTGACAGGTTATGAATTAACGTTATTCCAGCCACACATAGAAATCAGACGCTGCAGTATTCTGAACCCCGCAACACTGTTACCTACAATTATGACAGATTCAGCCCTGCATGATTGTATAGAAATCATTAATGCAGTAACAAAGCCACGACGAGACTTAACAGATGTCCCACTGACAAATCCAGACCTAACACTTTATGTGGACGGTTCATGCATGAGAACAAATACAGGAGAATTAGTGGCTGCGTATGCCGTGACCACTGAAACTGAAGTTAAAGAAACACATCGTATTGACACACTGTCTGCTCAAGCAGCAGAGCTCATCGCTCTGACCCGAGCTTGTATTCTAGCCAAGAACAGAAATGTTAACATATACACAGATTCACGTTATGCATTCGGAGTTGTACACGACTTCGGAGTCCTCTGGCAAGAACGAGGTTTTCTGACCTCTCATGGGGCCAAGATACAACATGGTCCCCTCATTCAAGCACTGTTAGAAGCAATACATTTGCCCTCGGGCATATCAGTCATGAAGTGTAAAGCACATACTAAAGTTACAGATTCTGTTTCCCAGGGTAACGACCTGGCAGACCAGACAGCAAAACATACAGCACTGACTCACACCCAGATTACGGATGTGACAAAGACAATAGTACCGACAAAGTGTATGGCAGTTAGAGATCCCACCCTAGACGTAATCGATATCCAGACACACGCTACTCCAGATGAAATAAAGAAATGGACTGAACTAGGAGGGATTCAGACAGATCAAGGTTGGATGACGAAGGGAAAATGTACATGGTTTCTCCCCGACTCAATGGTTCAAAGCATGATAAATACAGCACATAGTCCTGCACATCTAGGAGAGAAAGCCATGATAGATTGTTTGCAGAATCTCTGGTACAACAAACACTTACGAGCAGCAGCAAAACAGAAAGTGCGTACTTGCATGATCTGTTGTCAGTTCAATCCAGGTAAAAGCGTCCCTGTAGAGCAAGGTGGATTTCATCCTCCCGATCACCCTTTTGAAGTCCTCCAGATGGATTATATCCAGATGGACAGTTGTCGAGGTTTCAAATATGTCCTCGTAGTTGTTTGTGCACTTTCCCGTTGGACAGAAGCTTACCCAGTATCAGATTACACCGCCCCAACCACTGCCAAGCAGCTGGTTTGTGAATTCTTCCCACGGTACGGTTTGCCCCGTGTCGTGTATTCAGATAACGGACAGCCATTCTCATCCGAGTTGATGAAACAGGTTTCACTTTTGCTAGGATATCAGTGGAAGTTCCACTGTGTCCGACACCCCGAAGCCGCAGGCCTTGTAGAAAGGCATAACCAGACATTAAAGACCCGACTTGCTAAGATATGTCAGGAGAAAGGGGTCGACTGGATAGTCGCCCTGCCCGTGGCACTATTCTACATGAGGATGGTCGCCCACTCGAGATCAGGGCTATCCCCGTACGAAGTGGTTTTTGGCAGACCACCGAATATGTGGGGGACGCCCATTCCGAAGAAAATCACTGATGTTGATTGTAATATGTTGACAGATTACCTTGCCTCCTTGATGTCTGCACTCCAATCATGTCGTTCACAGGTTGCCGCAGCCTTTCCTGACAACACTGATGTAAAGCCACATGAGGTCCGTCCGGGGGACATAGTTCTCGTCCGGAATTTCGACCGGAAAAGTCCGTTGGAGCCCCGCTGGAAAGCCCCGAAGATCGTCCTCCTTACTACCAGGACCGCCGTCAAGTTGGAAGGAAGAAAGGGGTGGGTCCACACGAGTCATATTAAGCTTTGCAATGAACTGAAAAATGAACTAAAACAAGACTCTGACTCGTCCACCCCCACCAAAGACTGTATCAAAACCAGTGACTTTGAAGTATCCGAACGAGAGAAAACTCCCCAAGAGGAATACCGTATGAAACTCCGATCTAGCAAGTCAGACAGTTTAATTGTTTAAGTCCTCCCCTAGGTGAATCGGTTAAATAGTTTCTGACATGTATCCCCTAGATCGAGATAGAGAGAGAGAGACAAGTCAAAAGAAATACATACTGCAAATCACTGCGTAGTCACTGTATAGTGACATTGTTAATAATGTTTTTTCTAAGTGTTCTAATTATTATTGCCAGTATACTGCTTCCTATATACTGTCTGTCTACAATGTCTCTGCTGAACATTCTTTTAGTGAAGTTACCACAACATGAACTCTCCTACAGACTGGCGCTGCGCAATAACACATTCATTAGTATGTTACACCATTCCCATCAGACGAACAACGCTACAAACTGCTGGATATGTGGCCGACTCCCTCCCTACCAGAATTACAAGGGAGCTCTGCCCCTCTTTCCGTACCCGTTCACTCACAACGGCTCCTGTGGTGCATGGTTTAAAATAATTAATTCCTTAGATCCTGATATTGCTGTTTTCGATGGGAGCTGGGTTTGGGGAAACCTGAACTTAGTTCTGCTCAACGTCTGTTACCCTGATAAAGAGGGACTCCCCACTCGAATAGGAACTGATCTAGAAAATGAAGTATATGGATTAGGTAATTACACAATTAGCCTCATGATCCTTACTGTAGAATCCGAAGCCGCACCAGCTCTGCCTCATATGTCAGTATTACCAGTCACCGGTGAATTATGTGTCCGAAAGAAAGGTTCAGTACACTTAGGTCATAGTAAATGCACTACTGTGGTCGAATTCAGTGACCATGGTAAATCGTCCTTTAAAGCTATCAATCATTCCTATTTTATTTGTGGTCATACCGCATACATACGTTTGCCTCCAGATTGGGATGGTACCTGTTATATTGCATTCCTTCTGCCACCTGTTTTTCTAGCTCCCCCTGATTACCATAGAAATACCAATCTAGTAAAGAATAGACCCAGAAGAGATATCCCACTTGTCGACTACACAGAAACGGCATGGGAACAGTACACTGATTTCAATAAAGGATTCTTTTTCTTTTTAGGACCTGTCCAAAACAGTAAACTAATACGTAGATTAACTAGAACACTTGAAGCTGTAGTACATGAAACTGCCTCCGCCTTAGGTAACTTAACAGAGGAGCAATCTGCTATGCGGGTTGTTGTCCTTCAAAATCGTCTTGTTATTGACGTCATCTTGGCAGATAGAGGTGGAGCCTGTAAGGTCATCGGGTCAAGTTGCTGTGTTTTCATTCCACAAAATGCGCCATCTGTCTATCAAGCTATTACCCGTCTGCATAAAATTGCAAATCAGATACATCAGAATCCAGGCACCTGGACTTGGTCCGGTTGGTTCTGGACAACGTTAACCGCCTGGGGATGGAAGATCCTATCCTTCCTAGGTTTCGGCCTTGTCATAGTATTCAGCTGCTGCCTGTGCCTACAGTGTGGGCCGGCGATATGTGGACTGTGTGCCACATCATGTATTGAACATTCCAGTTTCCTCTCAAATCGTCAAAGAAAGAAAGATGAGCAACTGATGTTGCAAGAACAAACTGATCAATTTATGATGATTAATATATCATGAAGGGTCCGTAGGGAACAAGGAGGGAATGAGGAAATATAAATTTTATGGTCAAGATGTGTTCCCTAGCGCGTACCCCACCGTCTCCATGTACGAGTTAAAGTGCATGTAACTTCCCTCCTGTACCAGCTATGAAGACGCAAATACATTTGCGTCCAACGTTAACATGTCCTCTTTCAGATCCACCTTGAATGGATTGAATGGTCCGTTCCTAAATATGCTATGCCAACGTCTTTTTGTAGTGTACTTCAACGTTTTTCAGCTCTAGCTGAGTAGGCCCCTGAATTTCTGTCACCGAGCCTCTTTTCTGGCTTCTGACTCCAAGGGCCTCTGCCCAGGCTGCCCCTGTACTCGTGAACTCTGACTTACTTCTAGCGCGGCCCCTCGCGCTCAGCTCAGCCTGCTGCCTGCCAAGATTGACTATAACCTTCGAGTTATCTGTTCCGCTCCCCGAAAATACATTCCTGCCTGCTAGTTTCAGTAAACATCCCTCCTCAGCTGCAGAGCCAAAGGGCCGACCTGTCTCTGTGCAAGTAATTCAAGTAATTCATAGCCCCTGTTGCCATGCTCCCATGGAAGGCCCATGCCCCCACGCTTCTCATACAGACACTCAGGCGCTTATACACGCACTCACAGCAAGTATAGAATAGCTTCTGCCCTAGAGACCTTTCCGTCCAGATAGCTTAGTTCCTAAACATCAGATACCAGATATGATAGAAGCACAAGTTGATCTGACATGCCAGACTTCTGTCTCTTTCCGTCAGTGTAAATGTCAAGTCCCCTGCACCCTCCAGCTTCACGTCAATCACACGTCATGCAGCTGCGCGCGCATCCAAGCTTCCGATTTCTGCTGACATTGCAACATTTCTGTTAGTGCCACCCCTTTT
This sequence comes from Lissotriton vulgaris, assembly GCF_964263255.1. Lineage (NCBI taxonomy): Eukaryota > Metazoa > Chordata > Amphibia > Caudata > Salamandridae > Lissotriton > Lissotriton vulgaris. The sequence goes on from NC_141693.1 coordinate 286,378,027, forward strand.
GTGACACCTACCTGTGACGTTTCTAGCATACACCTCTAGTTCACGCCTCTTGATTACGCACTTGTAACACGTGTATACTGTTATCTTGTCTTCTCTCAGCTGTTACGCCTCCTGCACTGTTGCTTATGGCATGAATTAAGTATATAAGCTATGTACTGTTAATAAAAAGTAGCGCTCTATCCCTTCTGACACCCCTGTGGTGGTCAGAATCCGATATCTTGGTCATGACCATTCCTTTTTAAGGAATAAAACCCCTAAGAACTCTAACACCACGGACTCTGTCTTTTTTCTTCCGATCTGAGTTATTATCGATTAAGTACTTACCTTGCATAGAAATTAAGAGAGTAAATTAATTATTTACGTCAGGAGGGTGGGATCAATCCATGGTCACATCTGTAATGGAGTTGAAGTCTCCTCCTAATAGCACTGGGTTCGTGAAATAAACTGCCAGGGCGTCTGATAAGTGCGCAAATAAAGTCGCCTGTTCCACATTAGGGGCATAAACACTGCAGAGGGTTACATCTCGCCCATGAAGGCGTCCCATAACAGCTACATAGTGGCCCTCAGGACCTAACAGTTGGTCAGTCATCTGGAAGTGGACCCCGGCTCTAACCCAAATCAACACTCCTCGCGCGAAAGCTGAATAAGTAGTGTAGTAGAGCTGCCCTCGCCATCTGCGCTGCAGTGCCAGCCCCTCCGCCCTAGTCAAATGTGTCTCCTGCAGAAATGCTATCTGCCCGCCCCTGCGTATTAAATAGGAATGGACTTTATATCTGCGCTGTATAGAGTGTAATCCTCGCACATTCCAAGTCACATGTACCTCTTCTTATTATCTTTCTTAGGTCTAGGTCCAGATTTTGTTGTCTTCTAGGTCAAAGCTTTATCTTTTGTACTCACAAAATGACTGATTGTAGAATAACAATGTGCATAAATTGTGCTTATGAAAAAAGTGAATGGTGCCTAATAAATAGGAAAATGGTGATTTAAAAGGAAAGGGGAGATATTGTTGCATATACAGTCAAATTATTCAATGCTGCTTTAATGGCTATGTTTGAGAGGACTAGGTCATAATTAAACCTCCTGAATCATTTAATTTAATTTAACAGGTCAAATAATGCTTGTGGACTTGGCTAAAGGGGTTCCCAATGTAAAGCTGGAGGCCATTATCTGTGTAAGCTGGCATAAAATTCCTCTGAGCTATTTAATCCTTTAGGATGCTTGGTATTAAGATTTAAAATGTGGTGCATCTCTAAAAGCCGGAGGGTCTTTTCCCTATTCCCTCCTCTTTTGTTTCTCGAGACAGAATCTATAAGAAAGTATTTAAGATCCTTTGGGTTGTGCTCATGCCGCTCATGGAATTGGCGGACCACTGGATAAGCCTAATCATTGTTTTTAATGGCAGGTATATGCTGGAGTACCCACTTATGTCCTTGCGGGATTGTACTCCCAATGTAGCTCAGTTTGCACGGGCACTCCAGCACATACACCACGTGATCCGTTTTACAGTTTAAGGCCATTTTGATTTGTCTGTCCGGTCCACCAAAGCGGGTCGAATAGCTGGTAGTTGGCACCCCATGTTGGCAGGCTTTACATATTGTACATTTGTGAAACCCCAATCTTTGGTTTATCTAAGATACCTTGACTAATCTTATCTACAGCCTTGTAATACAGATGCCGGTTTAAATACACTGAAACTTTCACTTTGTTGGATTTCCAATAGTGCCACTATTTGTGTGGCTCCCATATTCTGCTCTTCAATTTCAGAGGCCTCAGTTCTCAGGCTTTCCATAGTTTTTAAAGCTTCCATGTCTTTACCATCTCCGTTCTAACAGGTCCCAATGTATACCACATATTGTTTGGTCTGCCCGTGGGGGCTTCATTATATTGGAAGCACCATTCATCCGGTTAAGATACGTATATTGGAACATATGCGGACAATAAATAATGTTGATGAGTCTTACCCTGTAGCAAGACATTATAACAAGGTGCACGACTGTAACAGGATCTCTTGTCATATTTTTGTCTGGACCATGTACCAGTCAATCCAAGTGGAGGAGATCGCATACAGAAACTCAGACATTTAGAATCACACTATATTATAGACCTGCAGAGTAAGAGCCACTTGGGTCTTAATAGTAGTGAGGAACTTGCTGTACATCTGGGTTAAAGCTGTCCGATATGAATTCTGTGTATATATATTTGAAGTAATGTTTATTTTGATTAATGTTTTCTTCTTTTTCAAATTGCACTGTTTTTGAAATGTAACTTTCAGAAAATTATGACATTTTTGTGCTGAATCGTATTGATTGAAAATGCTATTTAATGTTTAATATTAGTGTTTCCGGATAATGCATCGGAATTTGGCCCATTCAGGGCGTTATTAAGAATCACACGTGGAAGCTGGTTATGGCGTCTTAACCCATTCAGGGTTTTATAATACTATTGTATTTGGCTTGGTTCACATAGGCTTGCATATCTACAGCCTTCTTGCGTACACGTCTCTGTTAAGAATGTGTGTATTAGACTGCTTGCATTATAGTTCCACATCTATTATTTAAAGATGGCGGAACCTCAAGTAGTGAAAAATGCCTGCTTTAAACAATTTACATAAACAAAATAGAATCCACTCTAATGGTGGTAGTGGTCCCTACAATGGTGGTAGTGGTCCCTACAATGGTGAAAGTTCGTCTTATAATTTTATTAGTCATACTCTGCCCCATACTATTGAACATCAGGTTCATTTCACATACGCGCAGGGCTACAGCGCGATATGACGCATGCGCGGTAGATCCTCCACAATCAACAAGATCTTGCGCTACTCCTCGGCGCATGCGCTTTGGCCAGTAACACGCCCTTTCTCCACAGAGAACAGGGTCTATCGCTACTCCTGCATGCATGCGCGGCTTAACAGATAAACGCCCAGCTCTTCCGCGCACAACCGGCAAACTAATCAGGGTTCCTCTACTTCTTTGGGATTGATCCGCTTCCAATTAAGTAACAATTAAGAGCACTCCTGGTAGTATATAAGGGACGAGCCTTCATACACACGGCATATTGTCGGAGCCGCGTTGAGGGGATGACAGCCCATTGAAGCATGCTGTAACCGTGAGTTTGTTGCTTAGGGAACCGAGTCCACTTTACCCTCAAATAGTATCTACAAATCCTAAATTAAGCTTCCTATGTCCTTTAGGTAGGCACATTGAGCCGGAAGACAACCCCCAATACCACGCAGGGCTCATGAGGCCACCCTGCCTTGATATATAAGTAAGCATTGAACAAACCAATCTTTCTCCTACAATACAACTACCTAGGAGAAGCATGTGACTTATTCATTGTAATGTTTGTGTCCTTGTCTGTATGTGTGTCTTTGTCCTTTTCTTTTCAGGGTTCTAGACCATACCTGGTCACAGACTACCCATTATTTTTGAACATGCAATTTTCCTGATGAGAATCTATGTCCCACTGTGATGTTTTGATTTATCATGCCTTTTATCTTTACAGGTCTTGTTCTAGTATCGCCAACTGGGCGCAACAGACTATTGGATCATAAACATAATTAGGAACATTACACCTAATTTTTTGTAGATTATATTTTTGTAACAAACACTTTAACATCTACACTACATGTGAGTAAGGTGAGGAGGTTTGTGCACTCCCTCGTCCTGAAGAAGGAGTTTCCACACTCCGAAACATGTCATGTCGACGCACTTTCTGAGGTTGATGTACCTTAAAACACAGTAACAACCTCACCCTGCACCCTTTTAATGATACCAGCCGAGGGCTTAATAAAGTTTATTTTTACCCTACGAGCCAGGTATTTTTTAACCTTCACCTCTCACCACTTCACCACTCACACTAAAAAAAAACACACACACCAACACATAGTTCACTTCAAGTGCTCCTACGTAGTCGTAAGTCGTAGCACGCCGCATCCTGTAGAGGGGTGCGAAGCATGACACCAAGGGGCCTGTTGGTGTGTGAGGGGTATTTTACACAACACTGTGTACTCCCCACCATTGTAGGGACCACTACCACCACTATAGTGGATTCTATTTTGTTTATGTAAATTGCTAGGGGAGACCGAATCCACTTTCTCTCTCCCTCCCTCCTTTGTTAAAAATTTGTCCTTGACAGCGCACAGCTGTGGGAGCCCCTCCCTTGGACACACATTAGTGGTCGTGACACACATTACATCCAAACACCTCTTCCTCTTTTCGCACAACAACAGAATGGAGGACGAACATGGCCTCACTTCGGGGAGGATGATGTCGATAGGATCCTTGCGGAAGTCAATCCCTTTGAGGGATTAAGTAACAGTGACCCAGGCCCCTCTGTGGCGGACTGGGATGAACTAACAAATCTGAGAAAAGTCCAGATCAGGGCTGCATTACATGACCTCCTCATGAGAGAGTATTTAAGGAACAAGATAGCCCCACAAGGCCTAATTGTAAAAAACAAACCATTTATCTTTCAGGACGATCTTGTTTTTAAAAAAGCCTGGTCTCTGATCTCATGGCATTGTACCAGAGACTGGCTGGTACTAATAGTACAAACAGCCACAAGAATTTCACAAGAACTTAAGGTAGAGATCCAGAAACTAGAGGTACAACTAAAGGCTTTCATTTCACTTGCAGCCTTGAAGAAAGGTCTGGAGGAACTTAACCAACAAATGACAGACTTTGAAACCACACTTAAGACAAGCAAGTTTAATAAACTCAAGAAAGATAAGGACCGTTTCACTGCAGAAAGGGCATAAAATGTAAATGTAAATTGATACTTGTATAGCGCACTACTCACCCGCAAGGGTCTCAAGGCGCTTGTACGAATACCGCTGTGGAACCCATCCTGGCTTTCCCTGTGAGGCGTCCACTCCTGGGCACCCCCGAGGTGGAGGGCAGGCATCCTTAGCGTTGTGGGGGGCTGTTGTGGAGTTTAAGCAAGCTATTGCCCAGAGTTGCAGAGTGGGACTCCATGATTGGAATAGGCACAGAGGCGAGAATTATCAGGTCCGTGGAATTTTGACCCCAAGACCCGCCGAGGCGAGGAATTGAACCCTGGTCCCGGGCTATATCTCTGCATCAGGGTCTGCCGCTCTAATCATTGAGCCACACTTATACTAAAGCGGACGATGTGGCAAAGGGTAATACAAGTGACACTGATAGTGTGAGCACAGATGGCAGCACAAATTCAGGCGGTTTCCAACAAAGAAGGCAACAAAGAGGAGGTTACCGACAACAGAGAACCCAATACCCACGCCAAAGAGGCTGGAGAGGTTTTCAAGGACCTCCACAATTTAACCCCTACCAACGGCAATTCCAACTACCATATCAATACGGTCCACCACCGATGGGACTGATGTACCCACAATGGGGACCAGATCCAACACCCGCACCCCAAACCACGCAGCCTTTTTTAGCATGGGGCCAAGGACCCCGCAGAGGCAGGAACAAGAAGGGCAACAACGTCACCTGGCAATCAGAGGACGCGGCAGACCCCAGGGTCCACACCAGGAGCATGATAGCGAATCAAGCCTCCACAAGCAAGAGGGGAACTTAGTCATCAATATATCCCCTTGGCCTTTGACAGATTTGCAGAACCAGGTACTTAATAAAGGACTTGGATATGTTCCTACTAACAAACCTGACCCTTTTCGCCTACACAAGGAGATTCAAGACTTTGTGAGGACTATCAAACTGAAAGCGTTCTTTAGTAATCAAGAACCTATTCCTGATACTTCGGACACAGGTCCTAAACCAAAATCAACCTTCACACCGTCCGATAACCAACTTCCAGTCGAAGTTCTAGCTTTTGAAAAAGCTATCATGCTTGAACTCAGTCACCTGGAGACCAATCAGAACGTCTTCCAGAATATGAGCAGGTTAGAAAATGAGGCTATAAGAGAACTTTCCCAAAATAAGAAACTGACCATAAAACCGGCCGACAAAGGCGGGGCAGTGGTAATTCAAACCACCACCGCCTATGACCAAGAGTGCAGGAGACTCTTATCAGATGAGAGGAATTATCAGGTCTTGCTCAATGACCCTACTGAATCTCTACGTACACAGATAGGGGCGATGACTGAGGAGGCTTTGGCCCATGACTGGCTTACTAAGAAGGAATCAGACTTTTTGACACAAAAAAACCCTCGTACACCATACTTTTATAGTATACCGAAGGTACACAAAAGTCTCACTAACCCACTGGGCTGTCCCATCGTATCTGGGATTTCATCAATACTAGAGCCTTTGTCCAAGTTCGCTGATGCCTTTCTATGACCTTTGGTACAAGCGACAGACACATACTTGAGAGACACTAAAGCTGTACTACAGTTACTACAAGATCTCCCATTTGACCAGAACTCACAGATGCTGTTGAGTCTAGATGTTGAGAGCCTCTACACCAGCCTTCCCCATGACGAAACCCTCCTTATCATTGAGGAGGTTCTACATTCTAAAACATGGAAATATCAAACCCCACGAGGTGTGGTGATGGAGTGCATTTCAACAGCACTTACAAAGAACTTTTTTTTTTGTAAAAACAAAGAACTTTTTTGAATACGAAGGCACCCTATACTTGCAACAACATGGAACCAGCATGGGGAGCACTTTCGCGCCGAGCCTGGCGGGATTGTATGTGCACCACCTGGAGTCCACCAAGATCCTCCATCCCAATAATCCTTTCAGGGGCAGAATACGCACCTGGAAACGTTGCATAGATGACGTCCTAGTCATCTGGGAAGGTGATGAACAATCAATCATGGATTTCATGACATGGCTGAATAAACAAAATGCCTTCTTAAAATTTACTCATTCAATGTCAAAAGAGTCGATGGTGTTCCTGGACCTAAATATCTATCATGAGTCAGGTTCCTTAAAGACTGAAACTCATTTCAAACCGACGGCGAGGAACTGTCTCCTACGGTTTGATAGTTTTCACGCTCGTCATTTAAGAGAGAACCTACCATACGGACAGTTCCTCCGCCTACGCCGCAATTGTAGCGACGTAGCAAGGTACAAATCCCAAGCCCAGGATCTAAGCGTAAAACTAAAACAGAGACTATATCCCAAAAAGGTTATAAAGAAAAGGGCTCGTAATAACAATCGAGAGTCACTCCTGGAAGACAAGGTTCCAAAAGACGATACTTTGAACAGACCAGTATGTGTCACCACATACAGTAACCTTTCCAACCAGGTAACCAATCTGGTGAACAGACACTGGCGCATACTCACAAGTGGTACGTTAAACTTGGAGAAACCTCTCTTTGCCCACAGAAGAGGAAGGAACCTCAAAGACATTCTTGTGCACACAAGACCACAAAGCACAGTAACCAGACCGCAGTTACGTGGAGTGCAGGGACATCACCCATGCGGGAATTGCAATAGTTGCCACTTAACAAAGAAAAGCAACACTTTAACTTTGAAGAATGGCACAAAATGGAAGCAACGAGTGTTCACCAATTGCAATAGCAAGAATGTCGTTTATCTTATCACCTGCCCTTGTAACTTGGAATATGTGGGTATGACCACTCGGCAGTTAAGACCAGAATAAACGAGCATAAAAGCAACGTGAGGTGCAAAAAATCAACCACACAAATGGCAGCACATTTTTTGGAGGCGCAACATTGTGTCAATGAACTACACTGGACTGTAATTGAACAGCTCCCCACTGATGTCGGCCTATTTGAGAAGGAACAGAGGTGGGTTTTCCGTTTGGGTACCGACACCAATGGACTCAATGACTCTATCCCATGGGGCCAACTGCGATGACTTATGGGCTCATAGGTCTCATCAAAAAACCCCATAAAAAAAACAGCTTTACCTGACTTCCCATCTATCAACGAAGGTTAGGGCATTGTTGGGGATCATGTGCCCCTCCTTAGTGGATTGATATATGCAGAGGTTTGTCCATCCCAGCATAACAAGATCTGAGGGAACAACTTTTTCTATCCATGTCCTCTTTTAATGCAGCGATCCGTTGCACGCAAATGAGGCTCAAAAACTCATCTAGAATTGTTAAAAATTTGCTTTAAACAATTGTCCTTTTCAATGTTCATGTACCGGAAACTACGAGTGAATGGGTGTAGATAAAAAGCAATGATGGCTGCAGCATTTTCGTGCAACAATTGACAAAGGCTAAGTGCCGAAACGCCTCTGGTGAGCCCGAGTTCCGAGTTTGTGAATAAAACTTTTCGGAACTCTCTCCGTGAGTGCTGTCTTCTATTACAGTTACAATTACCTGATGGGAGTGGAATATTTAGACGGGAACACCCCGTCTGACGTGCACCCGTTCATGAGTGCAGCAGGCTGGTGTTCAAGGAGCTGCAATATATATATATATATATATATATATATATATATATATATATATATATATATATATATATATATATATATATATATATATATATATATATATATATATATATATATACACACACATATATATATACACACACACATATATATATATACACACATATACTTTGTAGAATGAAGCCTTTGAAGAAGAATTAATTTTCGAAACGCGTCGCCTGTCTGAGACGTGGTTGTGGGTGTGTGGATGTACACCGTGGCTGGAGTGCTTCCCGAACCTGTGGGTGAACTTGGAGCTTTCATGTGCACGCGGCAGCTCAGCCGTAAGGGGAAGCACCACCGCATGAAGGCAGTAAAGCAGCGGGCCAGTGAACAGGGAATCTTGCCCTGATCTTTTGGAGCCACGGCACCTTTCAATTACCACGCACGCCTCGGGGCCCATTGGAGGGTCTCTTAATGTAAACTTTTAATGTTGTTGTGAATCAGGCCACTTGGCCGTGATGATACGGTTTACAGCACCTAGTAAGCGAAATGTTACTATGACAGCTGCAAACGGTCCACAAATAGATTTGTAAACAAATTTGAATGACATGTATGTTATGCGCTGTAAGAAACAGACTGTGTTTGTTTACATGCAAATAGCCCACACACTATATTGTGCAAAATTACAATTAACAATATAGTGGTTTACTTTATACTATTTAAATTGTTTTTTGTATATATTTTCAAACTGTCATCACTTACTTCAAATCATGAATTGAGACCGCTTTTGCAGAGTATGTCTTCTACTTCCATGGTAGTTCTCACAAAATGTAGTTCCTGTTAATGGAGCCGTCCTACCTCTATTTTCTGTAATTGTTTGGAACACTTTTTGCATAAAATGGTGATTTTATTTATTCATGACTGGCTTTGGAAGAAGACCGTTTGGTCGAAACGCGTCGCCATTAAAACTTCTTAAAACACAGACCCTGGAGTGCGAGTCTCTTTGTGTGGTTCCGGCGTGGATGCTTGCTGGGAGCCCTTTCGGACATATTTCCGGGTTTTTTCGGCACCCGGGACTTGCACCAATCTCGTCAGGACGTGAGCGAGTGGAGCCGAAAAGCCTTTCGGACACCCCGACCCTCGGGTCACATCACTCGCTCTGACCGCCTGTCTTAAACAAAGGTAATGGACTGCAACTACGTGTGTCAGCGGCTGGGGGCGTGATCGTGGAGACGGGCTGCGGCAGCGGCTTGTTACCGCGGGTTTACGCTTCCAAGCGGTGGACCCGTAGAGTCAGCAGGACACCGAAGACAGAAGTGAACGGGCAGAGACACCGCGCTGGAAACCGCTACTAGCGGCGCGGCAGGGTTCAGAACTGTGTCTATTTACTAAACAAGCATTGGTATCCCCAGCGGGAAACGGGACATTTTGCATCTACATAAACGATGACAAGGGGCTCGCAAAAAACGGCGGCGGCTGCCGCGGCAAACACAGCCCAGAGGAATATCACGGGCAGTGAAACAAACACCAACGCTGAATCTGTGAGCATGGATGCGAGCGCAAGCGCAAATGCTATGACAGTGAGCCGACGAGCGGGCAGGATTGAAGAGGCTCGATCCCTGTTCTGTGAGGGAGAACCGGCTAACACGGGACCAGCAAGTAGCAATGAGGTCATAATAACAACACCTGACAAATCAACGAAGCAGCTACTGTTTCAATATGAAGAATTACTGAAAAAAGAGATCAATAGGTGGTGGGAGGTAACTTCACTAAACAACTATATAGAAGTTGGGAGGGTGCCAAGGGGCCTCAGGATTATGATTACCCCAACATACCAAAACCCCAACCCCAAACTGATCGATGATTGGTCCCAGTTAATGGCAGGTACCTGTAAAAATATGCTTGGCCTGCTGTCTAAATATGCAGGCATGGAGCTAGAACAAGTGATTACAGACATTGCCAAATTGAAAGCAGAGTTGGATAAGCTTGATACAAAGGAAGAAATAGCTAAAGCCCTCGAGCAAATGGAGAAGAGGCTTGACAAGTATGAAAACGAGATCAAACAGAAGAAAAAGACCAAGTTTTTGAGGGACAAACAAGACTACGCCAGTGGGCGTATTCTGACCTTTGGAAAGAAATATGATGCGGCTATCAAACAATTCAAACAACTTGCGGGACAACAACGGAATGTAACAGTTTCCGAATCTGGATCAGAAAATTATTCAGACTTTGAGGAAAGTCTGGATACAAGTGGGAGAAGTTTGCTTTCCTTTAAACCTATGGAAGAGTATGATTTTTTACAGTCGGCACAGACATTGAGGGCAAGACCGCCAAACCTAACTTACGGAAGAGGACGAGGAGGAAACGCAAGAGGAAGACAACAAGGCGTGGGGGGAAACAACACAAGAGGAGGAACGTCGCATGGGAAAGCGCAGCGACAGAACAAGCAACAATGATGGGTGAGCAAAACTTAACCATTGTTAACATTTCCCCCCACACCCTAACTGAGGCTGAAAAATCGGTTTTGGAGTTGGGCCTGACTTTCTGCCCCACAGCCAACTTCGATTACAGCCAAACAAGGATTGATATGTTTCTCTTTGTCCGCAAATTGAAATTGATGAAAATGTTTGAATTGAAGAAAAAACGTGCAATAGAAGACAACAGTAATGACACCTCTGGTAGCACACAGTTGTCTAGAATCTTACAAATACAAGATGTTGACAGTCTGGTGAGTGCATTTGAATTGTGTGGGGAAGATGTGAGTGGTTTGGATGATGGAGAAATTCTTAATAGGATGGGATTAACATTGAGTCGTAGGAGTGCTACTGTCCACAGACCCAAATCCACTTTTAACCCTATCACCCCACATGACAACCTGGAAACCTTTCACGATATTGTTAACAGGGATCTGCTAATCCTGTGGGAGAAAACCAAGAATAGGCATGCCCATAACCTGACCCCACAGCAGAGGGAAGCTCTTAAAACCCTTAATGGTGATAAGAGCTTTGTAATCAAACCCTCAGATAAGGGCGGCAACGTTGTTTTGTGGGACATCAACCTATACAAACAGGAAGCCCGTAAACAACTGGAACTGTCAGGCAATTACAGGAGAGCGAACAGGGAAGAATATACTTTGAGTATCTCAACTTATCATGACATGTTGAGGGTTTGGAGAGACAGGGACCTGTTAGCCGAATCCGAGTTCAGATTCCTGCATGTACAACATCCTGTTTCCCCCTGCTTCTACATGCTACCTAAGGTCCATAAGGATAGAAATGAACCCCCAGGTAGGCCAATAGTATCTGCAAATGGTAGCATTCTAGAAAACACTTCAATTTTTCTGGACACGTTTCTTTTTCCTTATGTTTTGAATCTTCCCTCATACTGTAGAGACAGTACTGACTTCATCTCCAAGATTGAGGGTATCAGATGGGAGGAAAGCTACTGTATGGTTACCATTGACGTGGTCTCTTTGTATACGTGCATTAAGCACAGTGATGGTCTGAATGCTTGTAGACACTATTTGAGGGACCGGTCGATTTTCCATCTTAACCAGACAAAAATGCTTCTAGAAATGCTGGAATTTTGCCTCACTAACAACTTCTTTTTGTTTGATAATACCTGGTACAAACAACAAGTTGGGACTGCTATGGGGAGTTGTTTTGCTCCTAGTTTTGCTTGTATGTTAATGGGATGGTGGGAGGAACAGTTCCTGTGGTCTGAAGACAATGCTGACACAACTTGTCATATTGTGTTCTATACCAGATACATGGAACGACATCTTCCTGATCTGGGATGGGTCAAGATCAGACCTTAATAAATTTCTCCTTAACAACAACAGGAATGATGTGAATCTTAGATTCACTAGTAAGATAGATCCCGTGGAGATGGACTTCTTAGATGTCACAGTTAGGGTTGTGGAAGGGGAAATTGTAACAGACCTTTACAGGAAACCCACTTCGGGTAATAGCATCTTGCATGCTAGAAGCCATCATCCAAACAGCTTAAAGGATAGCATCCCCTATGGTGAGATCTTAAGGGCAAGAAGAAATTGCAGCACCAATGAGAACTTTGAAAAGGCACAAGGTAACATGATTCAGAGGTTCAGAGCCAGGGGTTATTCAGACCAGACACTGATGACAGCAAAAGAAAAAGTGAAAACAAGAAATAGGGCATCGCTTCTAACCAAGAAGGTTAACAGACATCTTGAGAATTCTGGGTCTAGCAATGTCAGGATGATAACATCATACAATGTCGAGGCAGCCAACATACGAGGTATCCTCAAGAAACACTGGCACATAGTGAAAAGTGATCCAACAATTGGGAAATTGATTAACAGTTCACCACAGGTTAGCTACAGGAAGGCACGTTCTCTACAAGACATGATGGTCAGGAGTAACTTTGAGAGCCCGTTAAAAAGTAAGAACTGGCTCAAAGAGCAAAAAGGTTTCTATAAATGTGGGAAATGCAAAGCCTGTGCGACCAGCCGGAATGTGAAGTCTTATTCACTACCTACGGGTAAAACTGAGAATATAAGTAAATTCATGAACTGTAACACTGATCACTTTGTTTATGTAATTATGTGTCCATGCTCCAAGCTTTATGTAGGCAGTACCATCTTCCCTATAAAAAAGAGGATCCTTGAGCACATGCGTGCCATTAAAAATGTTGATTTGTCCTA